>NW_007378383.1:50154-75975 GCF_000475195.1 Diaphorina citri | reverse complement strand
AAAAAATCCCCCAAAAAACAGTTTTTTTTTTTTTGTTTTTTGGCTTTATGGTTTTCTGGACAAAATTTGCACCACCATTTTCGTGTTCCTGGTAAAAAGACCTTTAATTTGATATATAGGTCGACCAGGTTTGGATAAGTCCTTCTATGGGGACAGACAGACAGACCGACCGAGCGAGCTAGCGAGTGACAGACACCGAAGCGAATACAATAGTCCGTCCCTTATACCTTTTTATTACTATTGTAATAATAAAGGAAGGACGGACTAAAAACGAGACAAAGAAGAGAAAGAGTTAAAATATTAGAAATGCTCGTCAAGGGAAATTAAAATATTATTTCTGATGAAAATCAAATTATATCCTGAAGGTGCCTTTCACTCTTTCCGGAGTCGACAGTGAATAGCCACTGCCATAAACTCAATAATTTTATCATCTTGTGAGGAAGCAGCAGTGCTCCTCACAAGTACTTTATGAGTGAGGTCATTGCGTATTTTCAGTCTCATTCTGGCAGTACAAAAAAGACATTTTTTCTATTCTAAATTCTGGCATTTAAAAGAAAGAAAAGCTGATAAAAATAGGGTTTTTTTTCTAAATAGAAATTATAATTTAAAAAAAAAAAACTTGCTTCTATTTTTTTAATAGCTGTGATATCGCAAAAGTTGGCTTTGGTACAAAAAAAATAAATAAATAAATAAAAATAAAAACAAAAATACACAAACAAAAAATCGTGATTTCAAATAAACTGACAATATTAAAATAAATATGTATATCCACCTACTAATGATTGTGCATGTGCAACATTATTTTCTGTTCTTTGCGGCGATCTTAATAGAAGTGACGAGTAGGTACCTTGTTTTTCATAAACTTTCATGTTCCTGTCAAGGGCGAATTTTAAACCTCCGTTTACGTTTTTCAGTAAGAAAAAGAAGAAGAAAAAGAAGAAGATGATAGAGAAGAAGGAGAAGATAGAGAAGAAGATGAAAATAGAGAAGAAGAAGAAAATAGAGAAGAAGAAGAAGAAGAAAAAGAAGAGGAGGAAGAAGAAGAAGAAGAAGAAGAAAAAGAAGAAGAAGAAAAAGAAGAAGAAGAAGATGATAGAGAAGAAGGAGAAGATAGAGAAGAAGATGAAAATAGAGAAGAAGAAGAAAAAGAAGAGGAGGAAGAAGAAGAAAAAGAAGAGGAGGAAGAAGAAGAAGAAGAAGAGGAGGAAGAAGAAGAAGAAGAAGAGGAGGAAGAAGAAGAAGAAGAAGATAGAGAAGGAGGAGAAGAAAACGGAGAGAAGAAACTACATAGAAAGTTTAGCGAAAAGTTTGTTGTGTCACAAATTAGATTCATAGGTCGCGACAGGGGAGAGAGGGCACCCCTCTAAAAAGAGGACGCTTATGGGGCAAGCTTCATTCTTGACAGATGGTTCGTTCTCGGAACGGCTGGCTTTCTTCTATCCTTTCTTCTCTTCGCTTTTGGGACGATAAGATAATAATAATAATAATAGTGCTTATTCATACTGCTTGCATAGGACTGAAAAGTCCCTTTACTCCAGCAGTAGGCTACTACCATTATTGTGGTCAAACTCTCAAATTATATGAGGATAAAATTCCATACCTCGACTGGGATTGAACCCACTGTTTACCAGGCGAGCGCCTTGACCACTACACCACCGAGGCAGGTATCTCCGTGGTTACAGATTTCGGTTTCCAATGTGAGCATACCTGGACTTTTCAAGTACAGCTTCCTTGTCGGTTTCCCTATAGCACAAAGTAAGCTCACAGTAAACGTAATTCAGAGTAGCACAAAGTAATCTCACAGCATAAACAAGGTATACTCTGCTCAACTTGCTATTCATGTGGGAACGATTTCACCGAAATTCCGTCTGGGGACGGAAAAAGCAGGGGTTCCCAAATGAGGCGGGTCCCTCCTAAACCGAGAAATCCGCTTTGAGAGGTGCATTAAGGTACAGTTCCCTCTATAAAACCTATAGTTCTTAAGGTACAGTTCCCTCTATAAAACCTACAGTTCCCTCTATAAAACCTATAAGGTACAGTTCAATAATAATAATAATAATAATAATAATATTAGTAAAAATAAATCCGTGATTTTTTTATGTTGTTAAAAAGGCTGGAAAAAGGTAAAATGTGCAAGAGAGAGAGAGAGAGAGAGAGGAAGAAGGAAGGGAAAGAGAGAGAGAGAGGGAAAATGGTTATTCCATAATTAAAATTCCAGCCGAGATAATTTCAAATGTAATTAGCAACGCAACATGAGTGAGAGAGACAGAGATATGTGGAGGGGGAGGGAGAGAGAGATTTATGAAAGGGAGGGAGAGAGAGGAATTGAGGTATAAAGAGAAATGAAAAGAGTGAGGGAGAGGGAATAAGTGAAATAGAGAAATATGTAGAAAGAATGAGAGAAAGAGAGAGGGAGAGAGAGACATAGAGTGGGGGAGAGAGAGAGAAAGGAAGGGAGAGATGGTTTTAATTTTGAAGGAATCTAAATTTGAATGTGAAATTGTAAAATACTTTTGTATGGTACCTTTTGTTGTACCTATGTAATTCTATTGTAAATACAACAGTTTTTGTTAGTTTGCGGACTTACAGGGTTGCCACAATTCCTCCCAAATGGGAGGGTGGAATTGAGGGGAAATTCCCAATACGTGAGTGAGAAAAAAAATAGTTTGGCATCATTGTAATTTACAAATTTGTAAATCAACTTCTACCGTAAAAAGAAATAGTTTGGCAACATGAACCCCTCCTTAGTAGCCACAATTGTAGACAATTATGTCTACAGTTTAGACAAGGAATAAAATAATTAATTTTGGAGAAATTTATGGTATACGTTTAAAAACAAATAAAAATTGTTTTATTGAAAAGAAAAAAAAAAATAGTTTGGCAACATTGTAACTCAAAACTTAATCATGATTTAAAAAAAAAAAAAAAAAAAAAAAACGTGTGACATATTTTTTGTCCCCCCTCAACAACACCCATAAAAAATCCCTTTTTTCTCTCCTCCATTTTTTTCTAACTTCCGTGCTTCATTTCACGCCATGTGCTTTGTGTCTTCTCCTCCACCCTCTTCCCTCTTTTTCAGTCCGTCCTTCCTTTATTATTACAACAGTAATAATATAAGGTATAAGGGACGGACTATTGTATTCGCTTCGGTGTCTGTCTGTCTGTTCCCGTAGAAGGGACTTATCCAAACCTGGTCGACCTATATATCAAATTAAAGGTCTTTTTACCAGGAACACGAAAGTGGTGGTGCAAATTTTTCCAGAAAACCAAAGAGCCAAAACAAAAAAAAAAAAAACTGGTTTTTGTTTTTGTTTTTTACATTTTCTCACACAAATGAGATCTGATCTTGAAATTTGTCGCGACGGCGACCTATGAACTCAAAGCGAGAAAGTTTTAGATAACACTTCAGTCGATAATTTAAGACCGGTTTCAGCGTCACCTATGTTAAGCTACGCCGAGCAAGGCCAATAAATGGATGGGTGACTTCAACATTATATTGGGAATAAAGGGAGAACGGGCTCTAGTCTAGATTTTAAATCATTACATGATTTTTTTTGAAAGTGAAATCAAAAATCAAATCAATAATAATAAACTGAATATTAAACATAAACAAATTAGGTAAGTACATAGGTACTTATTTTCTTTAACCACGATCGAATAAACTACGGGCTAAAAATTCCCGGAGGGACGGACCCAGCTTCTTCTCCCTTCTTTATGGGAATCATTCCCCTTTCTCCCTCTACGGAACATAACGCATCACACTTTTGTTTTTCACCTTTAGACGGAGGGGATTTAGACGATTTGGTAAATGACTTTTTCCCCTGGACTATTATTATTATTATTATTCATGGGCGTAGCCAGGGGGGGGGCACAGGGGAGGCCATTTTTTTTTTTTTTTTTTTTTTTTTTTTTGTAAAAAAGGGATTTTTATATTAATTGTGTTAGGAAAATGGCCTAATAGATAATTCCTATGCATTTGAAAACAACAAACAACATAGCTTGTCACAAATCTCGTTTCCCGCTAAATACCTACAGTACGCTAGATTTTATGACCTGACTTGGACTTGAACCACCGTGCTAAAAACTACACCGAGTTATAATTTTCTAGCGCCTGAATTATCCTTTGTCTTCCTGTGACCTTTTGTCCTATCTTGACAAAGTGACAAGAAATATTATCTTTCTACATTTAAGGGCAAAAAAAAAAAAAAAAAAAAAAAAAAAAAAAAAAAAGCTGAAAAGAGCCTCTGCCTGAAAAGCGCTTGAAGTTTTAACCCTAAGTGGAGGGTAGTGGTAGTGCGTCTACTTTGTAATCCAAGTTTAAACGCGGTTTAATTTTAACTATTATGGATTAACACAAGCTCATTGGTTAGTTTCAAAATTTTCAACCAATCAGATTGCTTAATCCAAGAGTTTAACGTTAAACCGAGTTTAACACTCGGATTGTAGTGTTACACCGAGTTTAACACTCGGATTGTAGTGTTAAACCGAGTTTAACACTCGGATTGTAGTGTTAAACCGAATTTAAACGCCGGCCATAACTGCAGAAACAAAAAAAAAAAAAAAAAAAAAAAAAAAAAAAAAAGACTACGTGATTAGGAACAAAAAAATAGTTTGACAACATTGTAACTCATCAACTTACCGTTTTGTTCGCCAGGTTGCGCACCTTGCAGCTCAGATAGGCGGACTTGCCCACGAGGGCCGTGACATTACGCGGCGTTGCCGGATCGAAGTAGGTGTCGGACTTGAGGGGCAGCTCGGGGGGGAGCGAGCTGGCAACACTGTCGATCTGATTGTCCCCGAGCTCGTTCTGCGTGGCAAATGAGGCGCCTGCAATCAGAGGGAATAGAGGGCGTGGTTATTGAATGAAAAATGACAAACAGCCAGAGCGACTGTAGCAATTATGAGAGCAGCCAGTATGTGTATCCGAAGGGCTCGCTCAAGATTTATTTCGGGAGAGAGTCTCCTTGGATACGAAGATGGAGTATCCTGATGGGAGACTAGATGAAGAAACGTGGCATAAGGTCAATTTGGATGGAGAACCTATTTTGGATTTAGATGGTTTATAGTTTATAGCGTTTAAAATTAATTTAGATTTTGTTTGTGTTCTATTAAATGCCACAATAATTTTAAATTAACAACGTAGGCTATAGGCTTAATCACAGAAAAAGGATTTAAAAGTAGAGGTTTCGTATTTAAAGGATTTAAAAGTAGAGGTTTCGTATTTAAAGGATTTAAAAGTAGAGGTTTCGTACACGTATGCCTATATTTGTAGAGGGAACTGTAACTGCTCAGGTTAACCGCGTTTGCTTACCATGCAGAAGGTCTCGGTTTCGATCCCCACCATCGACAAAAATGTGTACTCGTTTTTCGATTGCAAATATTTCAACGGGTTACTGTCTGGCGTTCTCGTGTTGACCTAAATGGGAAGTATTGTGTCTCTTCTCGCCCATCTGATGAGAGGCATACTACGGGATAGACATGCTGCGACACAGACCACCCGAGTCTAATGTAGCAGTTGTTTCATTGGTACGAAACAAAAAGGGCGGTGAAACACTCGTCTTAAAAAAGGTACATGTATGTAGAGGGATCTGTAACTTGCCAGGTCTTATCGTCTGGTGTATTCAAACCGCTTTTTATCTGCTATCTAACACCCTTCCTCTCTCCTCGTCCTTCTCCTCCCTATTCTCCCACAGATCCTAACTCCCACTCTCTCTCTCTTTATTCCTCTCTCTCTCTGTCTCTTTATCCCTCTCTCTCTGTCTCTTTATCTCTCTCTCTCTCTTTATCCATCTCTCTCTCTCTCTCTCTCTCTGTCTCTCCCACTCTCTCTCTCTTTATCCCACTCTCTCACTCTCTCTCTTTATTCCTCTCCCTCTCTCTCTCTGTCTCTTTATCCCTCCCTCTCTCTGTCTCTTTATCTCTCTCTCTCTCTCTTTATCCCTCTCTCTCTCTCTGTCTCTCCCACTCTCTCTCTCTCTCTCTCTCTTTATCCCTCTCTCTCTCTATGTCTCTCCCACTCTCTCTCACTCACTCACTCTCTCTATTCTCTTGTTATCTCTGGTTCTCTCTCTCTCTCTCTCTCTCTCTTTATCCCTCTCTCTCTCCCACTCACTCTATTCTCTTGTTCTCTCTCTCTCTCTCCCACTCTCTCTCTCTCACTCACTCTATTCTCGTGTTCTCTCTGGTTCTCTCTCTCTCTCTCGCTCTCTCTCTCTCTCTCGCTCTATTGTCTCGTTCTCTCTGGTTTAACATTTCCTGTTTTATATTTTTTCCCCTATCCATTATCTGGTTATAGTACGGCCCAGGTTACCTGTCACCAACATACGCGGAACAAAACAGAATTGTAGGCCCTAGTCCCTGACCAATAGGCGTAGACCGTGAAGCCTAAAGTTATGATAAAGTGATTATCTAATATATAAAAATGAATATTTGTTTGTGTTCTAATATATAAAAATGAATAGGTATTTGTTTGTTTGTGTGTTTTTTCGAACTTTATGCCTGGCCAAACCGCTCATCCGATTGCTATGAAACTTTGTCAACTTATTGCTTGCACTCCCGTGAAGGTTATAGGCTATTTTCCGGTTCGTTTTTGTTAAGCTACGCCGAGCAAGACCACTAAATGGATGAGTGACATGAACGGCCATGCCTTAAGGATTTACTAGCAGAAATCCGGAGCGAAGCGACGAATCCGGAGCGAAGAGACGGATTTCGGCTAGTCATTTATATTTTTGAAAGATCTTTGATCCTCCAAGACATCGAAGTACGACAAGATTGGTAGATCACACAGGACAGACACGGATAGAGAAGGCTGGGCAGTAAAGTCAAGGACCCTTGCAGTCTGTGAAGGCTGTGGATCAAGTAAGTAAGTAAAGAGGTTTGATAGAGGGGTGAGATAAATGAAAAAGTCATCTCCACTAATTTTTCAATCCTTGCACATTGCATACGTACTAAGTAACACGGCGTTCATAAGAAATAAAACTTTAGGTCTGAAGAGATTTAATAGAGGGAACTGTAACTGCTAAGGTCTTATGGTTCCGAAATCAAAGAGAGACGGAAGACAGGATAGGAGAAAGCCAGCCTTGTAAGCGCGGGTTCGATTCCCGCCCTGGTTCGATTCCCGAAGGGATAAGGTTCGTTCTCGGAACGGCTGACTTTCTCCTATCCTGTCCCTCTTCTCTCTTTCATTTCGGGACGATAATACCCTTGCAGTTAGAGTTCTCTATATCAAACCTCTTGGGAAAAAAACGCCACTTTACACCAAACGGTACCTATGTTGATTTCCGCACCCACCGAATGGCTAGGCTTTGAACAGAGTCACCCATAATGACCACTAGTCACCACTCAGGTACAGCCCAGCCCAGCCATCACAACATGTTGTCAAAATAACAGTGACAGGAGGAAAAACGCTGGAAAAAAAAAACTACAACAACGGAAAGAAATAAAAACCCATTCCGAATGGAAAACTGGTGGCTTTGGTGGTAAAATGGATGGGTGACGCGGTGTGTGCCAATTTGGAAATGGCGATGATTTGGAAATGGCCACATAATACTACGGAATATGTACCTATGTATGTACCTAATTGATAAAAAATCAGTGCAATAATAATAATAATAATAATAATAATAATAATAATAATAATAATAATAATAATAATAATAATAATAATAATAATAATAATAATAATAATAATAATAATAATAATAATAATAATAATAATAATAATAATAATAATAATAATAATAATAATAATAATAATAATAATAATAATAATAATAATAATAATAATAATAATAATAATAATAATAATAATAATAATAATAATAATAATAATAATAATAATAATAATAATAATAATAATAATAATAATAATAATAATAATAATAATAATAATAATAATAATAATAATAATAATAATAATAATAATAATAATAATAATAATAATAATAATAATAATAATAATAATAATAATAATAATAATAATAATAATAATAATAAAAATAATAATAATAATAAAAATAAATAATAATGATGATTGAAGAATATATAAATAATAATAATAGTGCTTATTTATACTGCTCGCATAGGACTGAAAAGTCCCTTTACTCCAGTAGTAGGCTACTACTATTATTGTGGTCAAATTCTCAAATTATATTGAGGATAAAATTCCATACCTTGGCTGGGATTGAACCCACGCCCTCCTGTTTACCAGGCGAGTGCCTTGACCAATACACCACACAATGAAACTAATACCTAATAGGTCAATCAAAAAATTTCTGGTAGCAGAGATATATTATGTCATGAAATAATTGGTAAAATAAAATACAAAGCTACTTGCATAAAAATTTGAGGAAGCAAACGAACGCCCCCCAAAAACAATATTTTATGTGACCATAAAAAACACCGTTTGATTGACTTGAAAATTACACGTCAAACCTCTCCCTCTTCCCCCCTCTCTCTCTCTCCCCCTTTCTCACTCACTCACAATTTATATCTTCCTCACCCTCTCTCTCTTTGTCTCTTCTTTCCTCCCTCTCTTTTTCCTCTCCTTCTCTCTCTCTCTTCCTCCCTGTCTCTCCCTCTCTGTCTCTCTTTGCACTTTTGGAGAGAGAGAGAGAGAGAGAGAGAGAGAGAGAGAGAGAGAGAGAGAGAGAAAGAAAGAAAAAAAAGAGAGAGGGCGAGAGAGAGTGAGAGAGAAAGAAAGGAAGAGAGTGATAGAGATAGGGTGTGAGAGAGAGAGAGGAGTGAGAAAGAGATGTAGAAAAAGAAAGAGAGAGGGAGAGGGCGAGAGAAAGGGGGAGGGGAGAGAGAAAAGGAGGGAGAGAGAGAGACGGAGGGGGAAAGGGATAGTGAGAGAAGGAGAGAGGCAGAGAGAAAGATTGGGAAAAGAGAGAGCGTGAGAGAGATAGAGGTGAGAGAAAGAGAGAGATAGGGAGGAAGAGAGAGAGAGAGAGAACTATGGCGGAGAGAGGGAAAGAGAGAGACGGAGAACAGACGGACGACACCGAAGCGAATACAATAATCCGTCCCTTATACCTTTTCATTACTATTGTAATAATAAAGGAAGGACGGACTGAAAAGGGAAGGAAGAGTTAATTAATTGAAGGGTGTTATGTACCCACCTGAATTTCAAAACATGGGGGATTTTTCCCTCCTCCATTTCTTTTTTTCCCCGTTTTATAATTGAACTGAAATTTACCTGGGTACAAATTAATAAAACATTCCTATACCGATCTGTGCCCTAGGTATGGGAAATAATGAAAATATTGAATGGCCAATGGTAGAACTTACCTAACCTAGTGGGTATTTGTAAAGGGTGTTCCATTAACCCTTTAACGCCCACATTTGAAATGCTAATAAAACGCAGGTTATTTGGAGTATCAAAAAAAGTAAGCGCCTGCCTTGTAAGCGCTAGGCCGCGGGTTCGATTCCCGCCCGGGGCGGTTTTTATCCTGATGGGATAATGTTCGTTCTCGGAACGGCTGGCTTTCTCCTATCCTGTCTTCCTTCTCTCTTCGGGACGATAAGACCATAGCAGTTACAGGTCCCTCTGTCAAACCTCTTAAAAAAAAAGTAATATTTCCATGGAAAGTACACACTGTGCCATTATTTATGGAATTCAATAACAGTCATTTGCCCCCAAGTGCTCTCTTACAGGAGCCCATTCGTTGGACCCAGTTTTCCACCATTTTTTCACACATATCACACAAACCACACCAAACGGTCAGTTTATGTGAACGTAGTGATTTCTCATGAATCACATGTGTGTTTTCAGTTCACCTGTAGCGCATATTTTGCTCATTTACAAATCCACCATGCTAAAAATGAGCTTAATCGCACAAGAGATTTTTTCGGCCCAAGAGGTTTTGAAATTTCCACTAATCACTCAAATTTTCGATGACACGTTTGGACCATTAGTAAAAGTTGCTGGTTCATGCACCTAGACATGATTAAATGGCATAAATTATGGAAAAACCTGGCATCAAATTGAAACAAATCAAAGCATGGGGTAGGCTGAGAATGAAATTACAAATCAGGGCGTTCAAAAATTATACAGGCAAATATTCAGATATTTAATTGAAAATATCCTTGAAAAATAATGATTTTTTGTTTTGTTTTATTGTTTAAAAAAAAAAATCTTTTGCATGTAGTCCTGAAAACAGCAACATAATATTCAACATCACTGACCCGAAATAATAATAATAATATAATAATAATAATAATAATAATAATAATAATAATAATAATAATAATAATAATAATAATAGATAATAATAACAATATAATAAATAAATAATTGATAAATCCTGCACGAGCAGGTTCTCTTTTATTCTCAGCTCGCACAAATTGGGGATTATCCTAAAAGGGCGAACCCTAAAGCTTTTTTCATTCAAAAAGGGGGACCCCTAAAGCTCCTTTTTATCCTCTAAATAATTGTGTTAGGGGGGGCCCAATATACTTGTATCGTTACAAATGAAGGCAGTTGTCAGTGTCGTATCGTGACAGGTCGAGAAGAATTTCAATATTAGTACAAACAGTGCTTTATTTATTTATTTATTTTTCAGGAGGAATTGTCTTCACTAAACACTATTTACACAAATAATAAAAATGAATACCTACCTTGTTTATCCTGCTCGAATAGAGCTAAAAAGTTCCTTTATCACCGCAGTCTAAACAAGGTCTAACTCCATTAATTGAGGAGCTGGGTGCAAAAAGGGAAATATGGATTTTTCGCCCTTTTTGCGTAAAACGGTTTTTTTTTTAATAGAACCTGGATGAGTTACAGCGTTTTTTGTAAACATACTTTTGATGATGCAAAAATGAAGGGGCAACAACCAACACGTAAAAAAGATCGATATTATATTTTTTAGGTAAATTTATATAAAAAAAATAGGGACCTACGTAAATTTCTTATTAAAAAAAGATCTAATTTAAAATTTTAAAATAAAATTTTTTTTTTTTTTTAAAAAAAAAAAAAAAAAAAACAAGGTCTCGTCGTCGCCCTAGGGAAAGTATTTGGAAATAAATGGTGGATTTCACCAATGACTTCATCAGAGATTTCACCAATGACTTCATCAGAGATTTCACCAATGGAAGAATTTTTAATGATCAAAAAGGGAGTTTTTAAAAATCCCTCCTTTTTGGATTACTAAAAACTCCTTTTTGGATCTTGGATTATTAAAAAATTCTCCCATTAGTGAAATATCTCATTCAGTCATTAATGAAATCCACCAAAAGTGTGGTAAGCAAGGGAGAAGAGAAAAACCCCGGAGAGGAAGGCAAGTAGTGTTCCCCCTAGTTTTTAAGTAGGATACGCGACTGATATGTATATATTTCAATGTTTAAGCCTTTGTCATTCAATTACAGAGGCGGAGGATAAAAAAGGATCATCCCCTCAGGTAATGTTACCTTTTTAAATCAATTTCAGGACAAAGAAAGGTCACCTCACAAGCAGTCCCGTATCCAGGCGAGGAGGCGGGGTGTGGCATGAATCCGAACAGTGGCTTATAGAGGGTGGTTGGGGTGGATGTTATTATTTATTTTATTTTTTATTTAATTATTATTTTTTTTATTAATCATTTAATTATGTTCGAAATTAGAGGCCATTTTTTTTTTTTTTTTTTTTTTTTTTTTTTTTTAAAAAAGGGATTTTTATATTAATTGTGTTAGGAAAATGGCCTAATAGATAATTCCTATGCATTTGAAAACAACAAACAACATAGCTGTCACAAATCTCGTTTCCCGCTAAATACACTACAGTACGCTAGATTTTATGACCCGTGACTTTGACTTGAACCACCGTGCTAAAAACTACACTACTGAGGTTGGTTACTTTTACTATCTTACTACATTTAGGTGCAAAGAAAAAAAAAAAAAAAAAAAAAAAAAAAAAAAAGCTGAAAAGAGCCTCTGCCTGAAAAGCGCTTGAAGTTTTAACCTAAGTGGAGGGTAGTGGTAGTGCGTCTACTTTGTAATCCAAGTTTAAACGCGCGGTTTAATTTTAACTATTATAGGATAAAACACAAGCTCATTGGTTAGTTTCAAAATTTTCAACCAATCAAGATTGCTTAATCCAAGAGTTTAACGTTAAACCGAGTTTAACCACTCGGTATGTAGTGTTACCCGAGTTTAACACTCGGATGTGAGTGTTAAACCGAGTTAACACTCGGATTGTAGTGTTTAAACCGAATTATAAAGAACGGAAACGCCGGCCAATCACTGCGAAACTAATTTAAAAAAGGGGTTTTTTTTTCATCTTGAATTTGGGGGCTTAAAAAAAAAAAAAAAAAAAAAAAAAAAAAATGGCGAAAAATTTGACAGCAGGGAAAACTATGCGGGATGACTTTGCAGTGAAAATTTTCCAAAAGGTTGTGACTTTGCGACAAGCGGGTGGACAAACTTTAAACTATGTCGAAACTTATCTACCTTAACAGAACTTACCTAAGTATATTCGGAATAGAATAGAATAGAACAAAGAATAGAATAGAAAAGAATAGAATAGAATAGAATAGAATAGAATAGAATAGAATAGAATAGAATATACCTTGTTTATCCTGCCACAATGAGACTGAAAAGTCTCTTTACTCCCGCAGTCTAAACAAGGTCTTGTTTATTTAATGGGTAATGTTCAATAAAAAGTAAAAATACGTAGATTATGGTCTGTCAATTTAAAGCAGGGATTTCCAAACTTGCTCAAGGCACGGACCACTTTTGAATTTCAATTATTGGGACTGGAAAAAGTCAGACCGCACAACTGCCCACATGGTCACCCATCCAGATACTAACCACGTGCAACGTTACTTAACTTGTGTGATTCATTGGGAATTGGTGTATTCAAAATGCTATCGCTGCTGGCCTCTGCAAAGTCCATTCAATTCTGTCCCAGTTTCAATGTTCTGGAGTGTTATTGGTTACCCACTCGAAAGCTTGCAAAGTTTTCAACTTTGAACTTTTCTGTGGGTTTTTGCTTTGAAACTCGAACTGCAGTCACTGTACTGTGTAGGTACATAGGTCATTACATAAACATACATAGATGTACATAGGTCAATACATAAATATTATACATATACCTACATAGATGTACTCTTTTGCAAAATGTAAGTTTTGACTTTCTTAATGCCCTGGTATCAATATCTCAAAATGTCAAAATTTGAGGGTTGGTTCCTTTTTGCATAACACCGTCCAATTGTACATAGGTTCTGTACACTTGTAGGTAAGAAAATACGAGTCTATATTTACGGGTTAATTTCCAATGGGGTAATTTCAGGTTGTACACCCTGTATAAGTCGGAGTTTTCCCCTGTGTCTAGCCACGTCAAAAGCATCTGTAGCATCAGTATTTCAGGAATTTATGGGGCAAAAAACTGATCTTACGGGGTTAATTTCCTACAGAGGTACTTTTAGCTTGAACACCCTATATATAGGCTAGTGTTGCCCCTACGTATGTCTAGTGCAGTGGTTCCCAACCTTTTTCAGACAAATACCCCTTTTTAAGCTCAAATTTAGCCATTACCCCCCCCCCAAAAAGTAAAGCATAGAAATAGCTATAGATAGGGAAAGAACAAGTACATATTGAAATTGTACCCAGTTAGTCAGTAGGTTTATTATTTTTAATTTACCTATTTATTAAATTTAACATATTTTCAATAAGTAGAACAAAAGCACATAGTGCACATCTCAGAGGTTTTATATCGAGATGCTGTTTCCCCCCCTTTTTTTAAAAAAATCCCCCTTTTTAACTCAAAATTTACCCTTTCCCCCCCCCCCCCCCAATAAAAAGTAAAGCATAGAAATAGCTATAGATAGGGAAAGAACAAGTACATATTGAAATTGTACCCAGTTGGTCAGTAGGTTTATTTTTTTTAATTTACCTATTTATTAAATTTAACATATTTTCAATAAGTAGAACAAAAGCACATAGTGCACATCTCAGAGGTTTTATATCGAGATTTTAAGGGTCCGTTCACATCGTCACATATTAAATTTCCTTCATCCCATCTTTTTTTTCTATATCTTTCTCTTTTTTTTAGTTAGCGCTTAGTTCTTTTTACCCCTCGAAAAAGTGTATTTTACCCCTCGGGGGGTAAATACCCCCAGGTTGGGAACCAATGGTCTAGTGTCTAGTCACGTCAAAAGCATCTGTAACACTATCAAGATATCAGGAATTTAGCCCTTTCGCCCGTAAAGGGACAATACATCCCACAGAATCATTGTTTTTAAGAGTGGGATATGTATATCATCCTAGACCTATGGAAAAAATTCCGTTCTCAGTGTTTTCCAAACGTTCCCTTTGTGATCTAAGACGTCAGTAAAATTCACTTGGCTAACTTGTCTG
The DNA here is from genome assembly GCF_000475195.1 of Diaphorina citri. Taxonomy (NCBI): domain Eukaryota; kingdom Metazoa; phylum Arthropoda; class Insecta; order Hemiptera; family Psyllidae; genus Diaphorina; species Diaphorina citri. Next base: position 61,644 of record NW_007378383.1, on the reverse strand, counting down.
GTTTTGTCTCCATATCGATTTTTGTTCAGAAGTCCTAGGAGGACATGAAACTTTGTAGAGGCCTTATTTATAGCCCTAATAACAATACCTGGATCAGAAAAAATAAAGATTCTGGTCCTAAAATAAGTCGGGGGTGAAAGGGTTAGACAAGGCCTCTCATTTCAGTCATTTATCTTCGTAGAGAGCAACACAGATTTATGTACTACAGATACATTCTGGCTTTCAGTACAGGGGATCCCAAGATTGCTCAAACCTCTGACCACTTTTGAATTTCGTCATTTCCACGGACCACTCAGCACCGAGAGAGAGAGAAAGAGAGAGAACAACACAGTTTTATACGCAGGATAACTGAAAAAAAAAAACGAGTAGGTAAAAAAATAGTAAAAAACAGAAAAAACTCTCCATTTTCAAAACTTTTCCCTATCTCTCTCTCTCTCTCTCATCTTATCATTCAATTCTGTTTATCGCGCAAAAAAAAAAAAAATATCTGGTGTGAACATCACACGACTTTCCTTATCCTATTGAATGATGCTTATTTGGGTGTTGTTCTATTGTAACTTTTACAATATCTCTAACCGTTTAGTCAGTATAGCTAAAAATCGCCAAAAAGCGGTCAAAGTACCGCCAACCGCAGCACCTATCTTAAACAAACGTTTTGTGTTTCATCCTTGTCACATTTGTGGACTACATACCAAATTTTAAGGCTCTAGCTCATACCGTTCCCGAGATGGTATTGAATTACACCCAAAACCACCAAAAAGCGGCCGAAATGCCGCCAAGTGTTGCACCGATCTTAACCAAAAGTCAACTTTAACAGCTGCATGCAAAATTTCAAGTTTCTAGCTCTTACCGTTCTCGAGATATTTTGTTTACAGACAGACAGATGGACAGACAGAAGGACAGACAGACGGACAGAAAGACAGACCATGTAACCACTAGGCGAGGTTAACGCCTCAGGCGTTCTCTACCACCTAACCCTTAGAGCTCCATTATTATGTGGTCAAAATCTCAAACGAATGAGGATAAAATTCCATGCCTCGGCTGGGATCGAACCCACGCCCTCCTGTTTACCAGGCGAGCGTCTTGACCACTACGCTACCGAGGCAGGTGAATGCCTTGTTGATTCTGCTCGAATGAGACTAAAACGTCCCTTCGCCACAGCAGTCTAACCAAGGTCTCGAGTATTTTATGGGTTTAACATAATACAATACATAATGTTTACAACAAAAGACCTTGTTTAATTACGTATTATGTAAATGTAAATGCCGTTTCTTTGTATTATTATGTCACAACTTTGGTGCTCACTGCAGCGTTGTAGGATTTTCCCAATATCTTCAATAATCCTAAAACCGAATGTTCACCTACCATGCTGGCACCGGTCGCTATGCGCATTTATATTACATAGCTACTCATTTTCCTCACGGGGCTGAGTGGGCCCCGCAACATCCAGTCACGGAATCAATCATTTATGATGCCGTTTATTTCATTCCTTAATTCCCAGCCGTTTCTGAGATATAAGCGTGGTTCGCAAATCACGAACCACCCTGTATACAATAATAATAACACTAGTGGTATAATAAGAACAACAATGGTATAAAAAAAAACACACACTCACAAGTGTTTCGCATAATAAACTAAAAATATTTGCAACAAAACCCTACAGGGTTTTTTTAAGAGGTCTTTTTTACTAATTAGGTGCTTTAACCCTTATTGCAGGCATGTCAAACTGGCGGCCCGCGGGCCGCATGCGGCCCGCCTAGTCAAGTATCTATCTAATAAAATAATATCTACTTTACCTACTTACTAAAAATTTGGATTAAAATCACTAGCACGCTGGATCTAGTTCAGACGTACAAGATTTGGAGACTCCCACACACAGTATTCTTTTTAAAAAACAAATGAATCCCATGATTTTTTTTTTACAACAATTTTTTTACTGGGGGGGGGGGTGAATACCTGCGGCCCGCCAATGTTCAACAAATATCAAAAATGGCCCTCTATACATTTTGAGTTTGACATGCCTGCGCTTATTGGGTCGTTCGCGCCGTAGTCCACGTTATATTATATGCGGTGGAATAGGTCTAATTTGGTCAAGAACTCCATGACGGAACCCACTCTGGCGGGTGTATTGCCTAGGGATGGAGTGGGATTATATGTACGGCGCACCGGTTCATGGATTGGACAGGAAGAGATCAGGTGTTTTACCGAAAGTGGTTCACCACACTCACACATAGGGGGAGGAGATTTTGTAAAGAGGAAGGAGTGGGTAAGCTTATTTTGGACTAAAAAAAAAAAAAAAGATTGTGAGCTGTTAAATAAAGGTTTAACGTCCCTGTATAACTGATAAGGTGAATAGGGGCGGGGGTTTTACCCTACAGGCTACAGGTTGACCCTGTATTATTGTACATTTCGGTTACTTTTCGTGCACCCTGTATAGAGAGCGCAAAACTTGAGCGAAGCACGAATGCAAATAAAAATAAGAAGAAGAAGAAGAGGAGGAAGAGGAGAAGGGGAGAATATAGAAGGGAGGAAAGGAGAAGAAGGAGAAAGTAGAAGAAGAAGAAGAGTAACGGAAAGAAGAGGAGACGGAGGGGAAAAGGAGAAACAGGAGATGAATGTTATGGAGAAGAAGAAAGAGGAAGAGGGGAAGAAGACATTCAAATAAGAGAGGGAGGAGGAGGAGGAGAGGGAAAAGAAGGAGATGGGTTTGATGAAGGAGAGGAAGAATGAAGAGAAGAAGAAAGAGAGAGGAGGGAGAAAAATTCAAATAGGAGGACGCAGAGAAGGTTGAAAAGAAAGTACATGAGAAGAGGAAGATGGGGAAAAAGAACAAGAAGGAAGAAGAAGAGATATATGAGAATGGAAAGGAGGAAGAGAAGGAGAGAAGGAAGCAAATGAAAAAGCAAATACATATTAATATTCCGAAGTGTGATCTGGAATTAATTTTGCGAACACCCAGAGGAACGAAGAAGAAGAAAAAGAAGAAGAAGGAGGAGGAGGAGGAGAAGGAGAGGAAGAAGAATATTGCAAAAGAAGAAAAAGAGATAGTAGAAAAAGAAGGCGAAGAACAAGAACAAGAAGAGAGAGAGGGAGAATTAGAATGACAACCATAGAAGGTATGATAGCTTGAAGAATAATAAAAACAATAGTAATAATAATAACAAAATATGAACAAAAAAATAATAAAACATTAGAAGTGGAATGAAACAAAGAAGAGGAAGAAATCAAATAAGGAGAAGGAATGACAGGAATTCTAATGAAATAATAAAAACAAAAGAGAAGATCAAGAGAGACAAGCACATACAGAATGAAGAAGATGAAGAAGAAGAAGAAGAAGAAGAAGAAGAAGAAGAAGAAGTAGAAGTGTGTCTAAGAACATGATTAAACAAAGAAAAAACTGCAAGAGGAGGAAGAGAAAGATGGGGAGAAGAAGGAGGGGAACGAAAAGGCGAAGAAGGAGATGGAGGTATAAGTGGAAAGAATTGTAAGAAGCCGGAAAAGATGTGGAAGGAAGAGAATTCGAACCCTGTCTTCCTTCTCTCTTCGATTTCGGGACGATAAGACCATAGCAGTTACAGTTCCCTCTGTCAAACCTCTTTAAAAATAAAAAAAAGTAGAGTTCTAGTGTGTGACTGGCTAGAGTTCGTTTGGCTAGGGAACGTTAAACAGAGAGTAGACCAGTGTCTAGCTGAGGTACTATAAACAGGGAGGAGAACAGCTAACCCTAACCAGCCTAGCTAGCTGGCATCTGCTTAAAAAAAAAAAAAAAAAGATGAGTGTTTCACCGCCGTTTTTATTTCGTAGCAATGAAACAACTGCTACATTGGACGCTTGTGGTCTGATTGGATGCTTTTCATGACGGTTGACTGCGGTTCAGGACGAGCCAATACATGGCAATATACCATCACCCCGGTGTATGACAGGAAAAAAAAAAGATATCCTTTCTTTATTCTGCCATGACCATTCGGCTACAGCTGAAGCCGCTACAACGACAACAAATGGCGAGAGTGACTTACCATAGCCTTCTCTTCCACTTAACCAAGATCACTTCTCCTAACACTCCCGCCCTTTTTTTCTTCCAGACATGAGAGCGTCTTTCGGAACTCGTGTCGGGTTCCGGAATTCCAGAGGCCGCTCCCGGCGCGACCAGTAGCGTCCTGGTAGCTACCCGAAACCTAGTTATCATCCCGGACCAAGACCAGGCCGCTCAAAATAGCAACCAAAAGGAAGGTGTGGTAGCCATGCAAAATGAGAGCGACTTGGGATCTTTGCAGAATGAAAGTGGCGACCTGGTAGCTGTTCAAAGCGAGAGGAGCGACCTTTCTGCTCAGAGCGAAGGTAGGTACCTAGTAGCAACCCAGAGTGACCAAGCCGCTCAAGAGGGTGTCAACTTAATAGCTGTGCAGAGTAGCGATCTAGTTTCGGCTCAAGAAGGTAGCTACCTAGTAGCGACGTACGAGGAGGATCAGCGGCTCGCGAGGAACAATATAGACGCTACCGAGACTAGATTAGCGGCCCTACACATTCAGCAATTCCTGCGAGCTACCTCGTATCATGAGGGAGAGGAAGAGGAGGAGGACGAGTTTTGAAATCGTGTATTTTCAATTTTCCATTCCTTTTTTTTTTTTTTTTTTTTGCCTGGGGCGCACCGAAAATCATCCAAGAAGAATGAAATTGTGCAGTGACCGTACGGGAGCGAACGAAAAGTTTTGCTCCTCATTTTTTTATTTTAAAAAATATTATTATTACTTTTTTTTACTCCTATTTTTATTATTATTATTTAAATTGAAATATTATTAAATTATTATAAAAAAAAACTCCTAAATACCTAATTTTCATTTCATTTTTTTCCTTAACTTTTTATTTTACCTATTACCTATGTCCTATAATTTTACTATTTCTACATATTTTGTAGTGTATGTAGTGCCGGTTCGAGTATTTTTTTACATTCTGAAAAAAGTCGAAATTTTCGTCAAAAACGGCAAATGTTCGCCAAATCCGTTCGAGAAAGAAGAATTTGAAAAAAAAAAAAAATTGGGTTCAATTTTTTTTTCTTTCGATCAGCTGATTTGAAAATCTCATTTTGGTGAAAAATTTCCGTGGCTGCTGTAATCGGGTTCGAGAAAATTTTTTTTTTTTTTTTTTTTTTTTTTTTTTTTTTTTTTCGTGAAAATTTTGGAAACTTGAACCGATTTGGATTTTTAGATTTTAAATGGATTTTTAGATTTTAAAAAAAATTTCGTCCAAAAAATTTTCATTAAAAAATACTCGAACCGGACCTCATAGATAGAGACATACCTAATTATTAAGGCCAACAGTAGAAAGAGTATAATATGAAAGAGAAGAAAGAGGGGGGAAAGAATAGAGAAATAGGTAGGTACCTATGTATGAGTAAAAAGACCCGATGGCTGAGGACGAAAATAGTATAAAAAAAAGAGGAAGTAACAAACAGTAGAAGAAAGAGAGAGAGAGAGAGAGAGAGAGACGGAAGGTATTAAGAAGAGAGAAAGAAATGTGAGTGAAAAATTTGCACCACCTCTTTCGTGTTCCTGGTAAAAAAAAAGACCTTTAATTTGACAGGTTTGGATAAGTCCTTCTATGGGAAGTGGGAACAGACACCGAAGCGAATACAATAGCCCGTCCACTATACCTTTTAATATTACTATCGTAATAATAAAGGAAGGACGGGCTAAAAAGAGAGAGACGGAAGGTAAGAAGAGTGAGAAAAATGAACAAAAAGAGTAGACGGATGACGAAGCAAAAATTAAAAAAAAAAGTAGAAAAGAACAACGGAAGAAGAAAAAGAGAAGAGGGAGGAAAAGGAAGCAAAAGAAGAGAAGAACAGGAAGAAGAGAAAGAGTTAAAATATAAGGAACAAAAAGAAGGAAAAAATGTAGAGGAAACGGAGGACAGGAGGTAAAAGAAGAGGAACAAGCTGGGCCCGTCCCTCCGGGAATTTTTTAGCCCGTAGTTTATTCGATCGTGGTTAAAGTATACCTATGTGCATTAATGTGTTTGTGCGCATACGTTTCTGCGCAGTTTTTTCTGCTCCTCCGCTAGCGCGCTTGCATAGTGGCGCTAGCTAACGGACGAAAAAAACAACTGCGTAAAGTCTGACGTCACACATATTTGAACTCTTTCATTAGATCGGAAAATAAAAATTGAATTTTCGACCTTTTTACAATTATTTTTTCGGAGTTTTGACCTCATATTTGGATTTTTCCCAACCTTTTATCATTTTAGGTACATAGGAATCGACCATTTATTTATAATTTTTACCCATTTGCAACTGCTCCAGTTCGGGACGATAAGATCCTCCCTGTTACATATCCCAGATCCCTCTATCAAACGGGGAAAATGGGAATTGTATGACCGCCTGGAAATATTTGAATATATGCAATGAGCAAGACACATTAGATCAGTCGAAAATAATAGCCATTGAATAACGCCATCGTTACGTGGTGTTCCCAAGCGCCAAGCGGTTACCCATCCAAGTACTATCCGCACTCTACGTTGCTTAGCTTCTTTTTCAAAGAGGTTTGATCGAGGGAACTGTAACTGCCAAGAGAAGGAAGACAAAATAGGAGAAAGCCGGCCGTTACAAGAACGAACATTATCCGTTCCGAATAATCCGCCCCGGGCGGGAATCGAGCCCGCAACCTAACTCTTACAAGGGAGACTCGCTTCCAACCAAGCTAACTAGGTTGAATAATCTAAGATAATAATTACAAGTAGGTACCTAATAGCTATTTTGCTATAAAAATTAAAATCTCACCTGTTTCACATGTTTAGAGTGCATGAAACGTGTAAGAAATAAAACAAGCGAAATCTCCAAATCATCATGCCCGGAATTATTGCAAAAAGAAACTATAAAACGTCCAAACGTGAAAAAAATCGTAAACGTTAAAAAAAACATAAAAACTAGCAAAATCCTCCACTTGTGTACGTAATCTGATTAGACGTATGCTATGAGCACTCATGGCACCTATTTACGAAATTGTTCTTTTTTCCTTCTATAGTTCGAAAATTTTCTGTAAATTTAAAAAGAGAGCCCAAAAGCCATAGGTAATTATTCTTTATCAAAACACGAAAAACACTTGGACTAATCAAGTGAAGTCATAGTATATTCAATTCTTCCTCTAGTTATAATGCTACGTGACATAGTATAATAGTATCCCGTTTGGAAAATATTGTTAAAACATACATAGGTAAGGAGGCAGGATGTCACAACTGATTCAAATTGAACTTTTCACTGGAAGACACTCAGTTTTACTGCAGAATGTGATTTCCCCCATATTTGACATAGGAATCGACCGTCCAGTAGTACACACACTTCAATTTTATGCCAATATGTACCTACATTCGATTCATTGGAAAACAAAACGTAAACCTCTTTAAGGATTTATAATTGTGTTAAGCCTAAATGCTTGTCACCAATGTCGTTCTCCTCTTAATATATACTAAGCTAAATTTCATGACTTGACTTGGACTCGAACCACCAACCTTCAGATTCAAAGTCCACCGTGCTAACAACTGCACCACTGAGGTTGGTCAAAAAGTAGACCTCTTTTCGGAGCAAGCGATGAGCTCCCTATCAAGTTCACGTCTGTTCATTGATTCTTTTACATAAATTTATTTATATTCCCGGCATAATACATTTCTCTCTGTTTTGTAAGTTTGATCTTCTTTGATAGCAAAAACAATCGTCACTAGCTTATTTTCTTTCGCCTCATTTCTCTCTATTCCTCTCTGGATCACATCACACACAAGTGTTGAAATAATCTGCCCCAATCTGGAAGAGCGAGATTTGAATTTTCAGGAGGGACAGCACAAGTTATGCTCAAGAACGTTATGAATCTAACTGAATTCATAACGTTATGAATCTAACTGAATTCATAACGAAAATGATTCTGCCTGATGAAGAACAGGATTTTTTTTTTTTAAAGGTTTGACCGAGGAAACTGTAAGTAACTGCTAAGATCTTATAGTCCCTAAATCGAAAAGAGAAGGAAGACAGGATAGGAAAAAGCAAGCCGTTCCGAGAACGAACCCATCCCATCAGGATGAAATCTGCCCCGGGGGGAAATTATTACCTATTTTTAAACTCAGGCTGGGTGAGGTTGAACTGAGGAGGCGGTCAGAATGCCTCCGAGTGTTTAGGGTTACTAAGGGTAAAACCGCGGTCACTAAAAACCTCAGCAGTTAAACCCTTAAAAATAAATAGAAAGTAAAAATATATAAATAAAAGAGCCCGTTACTATCCAGCGTCAAGCTGTGTCCACACATAGTCGACGCCGTCGATCGACAATCGATCTACGAGGTTAACTATGCGTGGACACAGCTTTACTTTTTTGGAAAATAACTAAATATGTGTCCACATATAATCGACGCCGACGGTCGTCGATCGACGAGGTGACTCTATGTTGTCGAGGCAGTGTACGGTTTCAATCGCCGGTGGACACAGCTTAGCGACCACTATGTTTGCCCAATCTGGAAGAGCGAGATTTGAATTTTCAGGAGGGACAGCACAAGTTATGCTCAAAAACGTTATGAATCTAACTGAATTCATATTTCTCTCTGTTTTGTAAGTTTGATCTTCTTTGATAGCAAAAACAATCGTCACTAGCTTATTTTCTTTCGCCTCATTTCTCTCTATTCCTCTCTGGATCACATCACACACAAGTTTTAGAATAATCTGCCCCAATCTGGAAGAGCGAGATTTGAATTTTCAGGAGGGACAGCACAAGTTATGCTCAAAAACGTTATGAATCTAACTGAATTCATAACGAAAATGATTCTGCCTGATGAAGAACAGGTAGAAAAAAGCCAAACTTTCCGAAAGCGAATCTTATCTGGATGAAATCGAACCCGCAACCTAGCGCTTACAAGGCAGATGCGCTACCCCCTCAGTGGTGTAGTGGTTAGCACTGTGGGCTTTGAACCCGGAGGTTGGTGGTACGAGTCCTAGCCAAGTCATAAAATTTAGCGTATAGTGTATTAAGCGGGGAACGACATTAATTTGTGACGAGCATTCCGCAACCTAGCGCTTACAAGGCAGATGCGCTACCCCCTCAGTGGTGTAGTGGTTAGCACTGTGGGCTTTGAACCCGGAGGTTGGTGGTTCGAGTCCTAGCCAAGTCATAAAATTTAGCGTAGTGTATTAAGCGGGGAACGAAATTTGTGACGAGCATTTCTGTTTAACACAATTAAAATTCCTCAATTATTATTCTGGCATGAAAACGAGTATCAGTAAAATTTGTACTCGTTTTTCGATTGCAAATATTTCAACGGGTTACTTTCTGGTGTTCTCGTGTTGACCCAGCACATAAATGATAAGTATTGTATCTCTTCTCGCCCATCTGATGAGAGGCATACTACGGGATGGGCTTGCAACGACACAGACCACACGCGTCTAATGTGGTGGAACACTTATCTAAAAAAAAAAACATGGATAATTCTTGGATAACATTGGTTCTGACAGCAACACTCCTCCGCGTTCATCACAACGTGGGGAAGCACCTCTTTCCTTAGCACAAAGTTTGGTGTCGCTCTATATTAAAGGTGTCAACATTGTGTTTGCGTTACCATTAGGTCACGACAAGATCTTCGACACCTAACGACACGACACCATCTCTTCAGGATGACAGTGGTTCCCAGAATGAGCATGCTAGGCACTCACTATCAGGTAGACCTGACATCCACCTCTGTGGCCGAGTGGCCAAGAGCACTGACTCTCGACCTGAAGGTGCTGGGTTCGAATACCGGCTAGGGCGGAAATTTTCTAACCAAACTTTTCCGTTCTTGGATAGGCATGGATGTAAAAGAATGTGTCTTGAAGTAATGCGAAAGCGGTGCCGAGGTACAATCTTTTTTTTTTTTTAAGGTAGACTTGACAGGCGGACCTGATCAGGTGTACCTGTGAGATCCTAACTGATAGTGAGTGGCTGGCCTTAGGTGTAGTTTCATCATCTGATTAGTATTATATTCCTGGAAAATACATCTTTTGTGATTTGTGAATCCCTCCAAAAAAGTTCAGGCAAGATTGATTTTGGTAAATTTGCCACATCCACCAAAACAGAGGTCGAACGATCCGTTCGACAGCTATGGTTCACAAAACAAACAAACAAACGACCAAATAAACCAACGAATAAAGAAACAAACGATCAAACAAACCAACAAATAGAACAAAAAAACTATCTTCTTCCGTCCGTTTAATTATGTATGTGTCGTTGTGTGGTGCATATGACCAAGAAGTTGACGAGCAGATAGAATATTATGTATATACCTATACCTACAACCTACATAGTTTTATGTGGTGGATGTGACTGAATGTGCAATAAATGTAAAAAAAAAAAAAAAAAAAAAAAAAAAAACCCTCATAGTTTTATGGGGGGGATGGGACTGAATGTGCAAAAAAAGTAAAAAAAAAAAAAAAAAAAAAACAAAATATTGGTGGATGTAACCAATCTAGGTACCAAAGTAGGTAATTCGTAGATGCAAGATGGGACGAATTTCTCAAATTACTAGTGGATGTGGCGAATTTACAAACGTATTAGATGCAAAATATACCGTCTTAGCACTCTTAGCGATATTACTTGTCAACTGCAGTTGGGTACTTTTTTTTCTTCTTCAAAATCCTTATATACAACAAACACATCCCTATATCAAATGGTTCAAGATCCAATAAGATTTGCCAATTTGATTACCAACGTTCAGTAATGGACATGGTACTAGAAGAAGAAAAACATCCTTATATGTTATATGTAGTAAGTTCAGCGCTACATCAAACTTTCGTCGCCTGCAGGGTTCCACCTAGGTTTTGTCTACTTTGGGGGCGCCCACTTTGACAACCACTTCACTCGTCAAGTTTAGTCAGCTTCAATTTATTATTTTCTTCTCACCTTTACTCTCAGGACTCCTTTGTTTGATGGAAGAGATTGCTCCAGGCAATCACCTGTCAGCTTGAAGTTCCTGCAAACTGTTGTGTAAAATAAATCTGGTGTGTAACATCATGTACGAGCATGATCTTTTGGGAAACGGATAAAGGTACCGATTACCGATTGGTATGTATTTGGTAATAGGTAGGTACCTATTTTGCCTTCATAATTAACTAAATATCTGTATAATTGTATACGTATCTAAATAGATTACTCGACTAAAAGTCACTTCATTTAATAAGTGATAAATATATATACTTTATTTAACACAATCCATGTAAGTTGTGCTTCAAGAGGGTAAAACTTTTAAAAACGGTCTGAGATAAATATTTAAAATAAGAAGAAGAAAAAAAAATAGTAATAACTAAATTAGTATTATTCGAAACTTTCGTTCTTTGATTCACAAACAAACTTTGATTCACGTAGAATCATCAGACCGTAAACTTCGAGGGGGTTTGGTCAACATCGTCAACTGATTCAATTAATCCGTCCAATATCACAAAACCCAATCTGAATTTTCGACCAAATCACTCCAGATGCGATCCCACCTTAT
>NW_007378383.1:44556-49958 GCF_000475195.1 Diaphorina citri | reverse complement strand
GAACCGCTCTTCCGATCTTCTCTCCCTCCCCCTCTCCCCCTCCCCTCTCTCTCCCTCCCCTCTCTCTCCCTCCCTCCCTCCCACCCATAAGTATTTCACGTTGTGAAGTTTTACTAAATAAATTTAATTTTACCAGCTTCCTACCTTTTACTATTTAAGAATAATTTTAGTGTATCAATTTTGTATTATATATCCATCATAAATTGTGTACAGAGCTGACAATTTGTTTTATTATGTTAATAAATTAATTTGCTGAATGAATGTGTGTAAATAAATACGTATGAAATTTCGCATGTACATAATTGAACTCTATGTTGTTAATCGATATAATGGACTTTTTTGTCAGACTAGTTAGCTTGGGGTGCAACAGTCCTACATACTGGACTCCGCACACAGGAATTTCGTCAGAAAAGACCCCCTATTTCAATGTAATGTAATGCCTAGTTAGCTTGGAAGTACGGGTTCGATTCCCGTCCGGGGAGAACTTTATTCCAAAAAGATAACAGGCTAGTTAAAGCTGGATTAGCAAGCCTAGTTAGCTTGGACGGTAGCACGTCTGTCTTGTACGCGCTAGGTCGCAGGTTCGAAACTCATCCGAGGCAAACTTTATAACTATCCCAAACAGATACGTTTCTCAGACAAGTTGGTTTTCTTCTATCCTGTCCTCTCTTTTTCTCCTATCCTGTCTTCCTTCTCTCTTCGATTTCGGGACGATAAGACCTTAGCAGTTACAGTTCCCTCTGTCAAACCTCTTTAAAAAGAAGACTCGGGGTACTGCTTCGGGTGTACCCTGAGATCTCATCACTGAAATAAGTGCAATGGGCTCAGATTCGGCCTATGTCTTGTTAGTGAATCACTTGCTTACCCAACATTACGAACTCGGAAGCTTTGAGAAAGGAAGCTTAGAAGAGGAGCAATTGGGTTCATTTGCGTATTTATCTACTCCTGTACTCGGTTTTTTTTTTGTCCAAACATCCAAAAACATACATAGGTAAGGAGGAAGGATGTCACAACTGATTCAAATTGAACTTTTCACTGAAAGACACTGAAAGAATGTGACAACAAAACGGAAAACAAAACGTAGAGCTTTAAAAATGAGCACTCGTGGCACCTATTTACGAAATTGTTCTTTTTTCCTAAAAAAAAAAAAAAATAAAAAAAAAAAAAAAAAAAAAAAAAGCTGTGACTGTTGTCAGAAGGTAAAACATTTTAATTTACCTACAAGTATGTAGCCTAGACTCCTAGAGTGTGTACCTACAAAAGACTAAAGAGTCTGATTTAAGTATGAACGTAGGTACATAATCTAATTCCACCTAAAAAAGTGTTTGTTCTTGGCACTTTGCCCTAGTTCTCACCACTATTGTAAAAGTTAATATAGAACATAAAAACAAGCATCATTCAATAGGATAAGGAAAGTCGTGTGATGTTCACACCAGATTTTTAATAGTGAATTAAAAAATGACACTTCTATAGATTTATAAAATACAGAAATCCCTCCGAAAGATAACTTCAGTACAGGTACCTAGTCCAAACTCAAATTCTTCAAAGTGCTCAAAATTTCGGATAATTCCCTCAGAAGCGATTAAACCAATAAAACTTACCAATCAAATAGACAGCTTTCCAAAATAGGGTAACAAGACCAAAGTCATCCTCTAGATTGGACAGCCCCTAAAATTAGGACCTACCCTCTCTAAAAGCACGAGATTTCGGACCATACTGCCAGGTTAGGTAGCACACAAAAGAAATTCTTTCGGTCCCGCCGCCCGACTTTGGGCGTTTATAATCCTGCGACCCCACATTTGGTGCCCCTCTAGCTGGAGGTTGGTGGTTCGAGTCCAAGTCAAGTCATAAAATTTAGCGTAGTTTATCAAGCGAGGAAGGACATTTGTGACAAGCATTTAACGCTCAACACAATTAAAATTCCTTTTCCATTAGATACCTATTTTATAATGTAGGTACCCAACACTGCCCCACCTTCCTCTTTCCATTAGATATGAAGGTACCCACCTATGTACCTCCATATTTAAGTAAGTACTGATGTTTGCCTTGAACTTTTTATTAGCTTTAGGAATGAACTTTTATTATTATTATTATTATTATTATTATTATTATTATTATTATTATTATTATTATTATTATTATTATTATTATTATTCATAACATAAAAATTAGATTAGGTACCTACCTAGAGTGAAAGTCGTTTCAAGGAAGTCGAGACGAAAGTCAGTAGAGTGATGGTGACAGAAATTGTGTCAGGTAAAAAGTCTTGGGAGAGAGAGAGAAAGGAAAGAGAAAGAGAGAGAGGGAGGGAGGGAAAGAGAAGAAGAGAGAGAGTGAAAAAGAGGAAGAAAGAGAGAGAAGGAGAGAGAGAGAGAGAGAGAGAGAGTAAAGAGAGGAGGGACAGAAATTGCGTCAGGTAAAAAGTCTTGGGAGGGAGGGAGAGAGAGAGAGACAGATAGAGAGAGAGAGAGAGAGAGGAGAGATAGAAAGGAGATAGTTAGAAATTAGTTAAAGAGAGGGAGAGAGAAAGAGAGAGGATAAATCGCGTCAGGTATAAAGTTTTGAGAGGGAGAAGGAGAGAGAGAGAGAGAAAGAGGGAGAGAGAGAAAGAGGGAAGACAGAAATTGTCTCAGGTAAAAAAGTCTTGGGAGGAAGAAAGAAGAAGAGAGAGGGAGAGAGTGAGATAAAGAGAGAGGGATAGAAATCTCCGGAGAGACAAAGACGGAAAATGGAAAAGCGCTTGCATTTAAGGAAAGGGAAACTTGCATTATTGTAAAAACACATTAATTGATTTAGGAAATAATAGCGAAACGGTGCTAGCTGCTGGAATAATAATAATAATAATTAAATAATAATAATAATAATAATAAATACATGGACCAATAATAATAATAGCAGTAGTGACGGCTGAAATCCGCTCCGGGCGGGAACCGAACCCGCAACCTAGCGCTTACAAGGCAGACTAGCTTCCAAGCGAGATAGACTGTCGAAGTGAAAGAAGAAGTAGAGTGATGGGGACAGAAATTGCGTCAGGTAAAATGTCTTGGGAGAGGGAGAGAGAGAAGGAGAGAGAGAAAGAGAGAGAGAGGGAGGGGGAGGGAAAGAGAGAGAAGGAGAGAGAGAGGGAGAGAGAGAGAGAGAAGAAAGAGAGAGAGAAAAAGAGAGAGAGAGGGAGGGGGAGGGAGAGAGAGAGAAGAAAGAGAGAGAGAAGAAAGAGAGAGAGAGAGAGAGAGAAGAAGTAGGAAAAATCGAAGAAAAAAAAATGATAAAGGAGACGAACGACGAAGAAGAATACAAAGAAGAAGAAAAATAAATAGAAGAAAAAGAAGAAGAATGTGAAGAAGAAGATGTGGAAGAAAAAGACGTAGAAGAAGAAGAAGAAAAAGAAATAGAATATAAAGAAGAAAAATAAGAAGATAAAAAAACAAACAAACAACAACAAGAAGACGAATAGAATAGAATGCAGAATGTACATTATGTACGTTTTGTCTCCGAATGGGTGCAAGGAAAAGAAATAACAATGCCATAATAAGAACAATAACAATAATAACAATTGATGATATTCATAATAGTAATCAGGCCCGGATTTATTGGGGGGGGGGCTGAGCTCCATTTTTCTCCTTTATTGTACGTCAGGCTCCGAAAAATTGGGGTCGAGGGTCTTTGGCCACCCCTCTCCCCTACCTTCGAGCTTCATTTTTCTCCTGTACTGTAAGCCAAACTTCGAAAATCGAGAGCATCTACCCCCCGTCCATTAGTGCTTGGCCCCTCGCACCCCTCCCCCTTGGCAAAATCCTGGATAAGGCCCTGATAGTAATAAAAATAATAATAAACAATAACACTAGTGGTATAATAAAAATAACAGAATCGTCTTCGAACTGGTTTAGAACTTTTTTTTTTTTTTTATGGCCTAATTCCTAATACAGTAGAACCTTGATTATTTCAACCTCCATTATTTCAACTCTCTATTATTTCAACCCCAAACTCAGTTCAAAACAGAGTATTTATTAATCATTTCGTTCTTTTGTACCTATCTAAATTTTGCCCCATTTTTCATGTACCTATTATACGGAATTTCAATTATTTCAACTTTCGATTATTTCAACTACCCTCGGTCCCAATCGGCTGAAATAATCGAGGTTCTACTGTAGTTTGCTTGAAGGGTAACACGTCTGTCCTCAGCTGGGTTTCAGCGAAGAGACAAGGATTCCTGTCTTCCTTCTCTCTCTCTCTCTCTCTCTCTCTTTAGTAATAGTAATAATAAAGGAATTACTATATACGATAGTAATAATAAAGGAATACGATAGTAATAATAAAGGAATTACTATCGTAATAATAAGGGAAGTCTCTTCGATTTCGGGACGATAAGACCTTAGCAGTTACAGTTCCCTCTGTAACTGCTGTAAACCTCTTTTAAAAAAAAAAAAAAAAAAAGAATCGGGGTACTGCTTCGGGTGTACCCTGAGATCTCATCACTGAAATAAGTGCAATGGGCTCAGATTCGGCCTATGTCTTGTTAGTGAATCACTTGCTTACCCAACAATAGGAACTCGGAAGCTTTAAGAGGAAGCTTAGAAGAGGAGCAATTATTGAGCCAATTTGCGTCTTTACCTACTCGTAGTACTTGTGTTTTGCGAGTTAAGGAGCTTTAATTATGATTAATTATTTATTTACACGCTAAGAAGCAAGGCCATGTGTGAAAAAAAAAAAAATAATACAAGTTTTTCAGGTAATTGTTTCTCTTATGAAACAAGAGCTTTAAAAATGAACATTTACTGAATTTTTCTTTTCCTAATACCTATCATTGGAATTTTTTTCTGTTAATAAAAAAAAAAAAATATATAGGTAATTATATAAAAGAGAACTAAAATCATGTTTTTGATCAATACAAAAATTATCAAGACGCACATAGGTAAGTAAGTCACGACTGATTCAACTTGTGAACTTTTCGATGACCTTTAAAAGGCACTTTTTCACAGTTTTGACCTCGGAATTTGATTTTCCTCCTTTTGAACTCTATGTTGTTAATCGATATAATAGACTTTTTTGTCAGACTAGTTAGCTTGGGGTGCAATAGTCCTACATACTGGACTCCGCACACAGGAATTTCGTCAGAAAAGACCCCCCATTTCAATGTCATCTAAGCCAGCCTAGTTAGCTTAGTTGGTAGTGCGTCTGCCTTGTAAGCGCTAGGCCGCGGGTTCGATTCCCGCCCGGGGCGGATTTTATCCTGATGGGATAATGTTCGTTCTCGGAAACGGCTGGCTTTCTCCTATCCTGTCTTCCTTCTCTCCTCGATTTCGGGACGATAAGACCATAGCAGTTAAAGTTCCCTCTGTCAAACCTCTTAAAAAAAAAAAAAAAAAAAAAAAAAAAAAAAAAAAAAAAAAAAAACAAAAAAA
>NW_007378383.1:0-43945 GCF_000475195.1 Diaphorina citri | reverse complement strand
TCCGAGAACAAACCTAATCCCTTCAGGATGAAATCCGCCACGCCGCCCCGGGCGGCGGGAATCGAACCCGCGGCCTAGCGCTTACAAGGCAGGCGTGCTACCTTCCAAGGTAACTTGGGCTGGCTTACCTTGGTTCGTCCGTTGATAACAAAGTCTCCCATTCGACCATTATTGACCATCCTGTTGGCTCGCATGATAATCGCGTCCACTTCGGATATAAGTCTCCCGATATTTGAACAATACGTTTCCCGTCCATCTATCCAAGTGATTTGATCGCCGCGAATTGTCTTCAGGTCTTGCTTGTTGGTAGATTTGTTGCTGACTAGTTGTCCGTCCTTGAACACGCCGCTATGGTACATGCCCAGCACTTCGTGTAACACAGCCATACCTGAGGAGAGATGGTGAGGAAGAAACATTTCAGAGCCATTGCGGTTGCATTGGAAGTGTAGTCGTGCAACTTTTATCCATTTTTTTTGTTTTTTTTTTTTTTTTTTTTTTTTTTTTTTTTTTTTTTTTTTTTTAAGAGGTTTGACAGAGGGAACTTTAACTGCTATGGTCTTATCGTCCCGAAATCGAGGAGAGAAGGAAGACAGGATAGGAGAAAGCCAGCCGTTCCGAGAACGAACATTATCCCATCAGGATAAAATCCGCCCCGGGCGGGAATCGAACCCGCGGCCTAGCGCTTACAAGGCAGACGCACTACCAACTATGCTAACTAGGCTGGCAATTCTAGATTGAACATTAAGGGCCGGATTTACATTTTTACCTCCGTGAGTGCCCATAAATTTTTAGTGTAGTAGGACTGGTGAGGGCCCTTTCCGTAGTGGAGTTAGCCAATACCTATGTAGTAAAAATCTGTCTTATACTAGCGCTGGATCGTGGGTTCGATTCTTGCCCGGGGCAGATTTCATCCTAAACAGATGAGGATGTCTCTCGGAACGGCTGGCTTTCTCCTATGGTATCCTTCTCTCTTCTATTTCGGAAAGATAAGAGCTTAGCAGTCCCTCTATCAAACCTCTTGGCTGGCTTTTTCCTATCCTGTCTTCCTTCTCTCTTCGATTTCGGGACGATAAGACCATAGCAGTTACAGTTTTCCCTCTGTCAAACCTCTCTAAAAAAAATCTAGATTTAACATTAAGGGCCGGATTTACATTTTTACCTCCGTGAGTGCCCATAAATTTATTTTGGTGGGACTGGTGAGGGCCGTTTCCGTAGTGGAGTTAGTCAATACCTATGTAGTAAAAATCTGTCTTATACTAGCGCTAGATCGTGGGTTCGATTCTTGCCCGGGGCAAATTTCATCCTAAACAGATAAGGATGTCTCTCGGAACGGCTGGCTTTCTCCTATCCTGTCTTCCTTCTCTCTTCTATTTCGGAAAGATAAGACCTTAGCAGTCCCTCTATCAAACCTCTTGAAAAAAAAATAATCACCTTTGATGTACGATAGAATCATCATCGACATATTTTCCTGGGCACTAGTAACCTATGGGTGAAGGTCCAAACCTATGGGTAAACCCGCCTCTGTTACCATTTTGTCCTCAGCTTCTAGCTTGATCGACCTGTGCGTGAACAATTTCAAGTCAGCTCCACTCTACACATGCTGATTTTTATGCCTTTCGGATATAAGTAACTAAACTAACTGGTAAGTCACACGTAGGTATACTTTCAATAGAGTGTAACACTGAAATCCTATCCTAACCAAATCTGGCCCTATGGGTGAAGGTCCAAACCTATGGGTAAACCCGCCTCTGTTACCATTTTGTCCTCAGCTTCTAGCTTGATCGACCTGTCCGTGAACAATTTCAAGTCAGCTCAACTCTACACATGCTGATTTTTATGCATTTCGGATATAAGTAACTAAACTAACTGGTAAGTCACACGTAGGTATACTTTCAATACAGTGTAACACTGAAATCCTATCCTAACCAAATCTGGTGTCAACCTCGTTTGTATGTCATCATTTTTCTTGAAGATTTACGATCGGATTTGACAAATCAAGAAGGTTCACCGTAATTTTGAGGCGGATGTTCGGTTGTCACCTCAGAACGATTCAACACTGACATCCTGAGTTAGATTTCCAAACACATCTAGACATGTATTGTACAGACGGGTTTATCTTGAAATGATTTTTTTAAGAGGTTAGATAGAGGGAGCTGTCTCATCGTCCCTAAATCGAAGAGTGAAGGAAGACAGGATAGGAGAAAGCCAGCCTTTGCGAGAACGAACATTATCCCATCAGGATAAAACCTGCCCCGGGCGGGAATCGAAACCAGCCTGAAATTTCCCTTGATAAAGAAATAGCAAAGGTTGAGTGCGAATTGTATCCACTCGTAAAATTTTTAGCCAAAACCAAATCACTCCAGATGCGATCCCACCTTATATCCCCTAGAGTTTGGTCCGAACAGGGAACTAATTTTGGCCCTCAGCTTCCGGCACGAATTTTTGTTCGCGGGTTTCGCGATTATGTTCGCGGATTTCGCGATTATGTTTGCGGATTTCGCGATTATGTTCGCGGATTTCGCGATTATCTTCGCGGATTTTGCGATTATGTTCGCGGATTTGGCGATTTTGTTCGCGGATTTGGCGATTATGGTCGCGGATTTGGCGATTTTGTTCGCGGATTTTGCGATTATGTTCGCGGATTTGGCAATTATGTTCGCGAATTCGCGTCCCGAATCGACATTTTGGATATTTGGCAAGCCTACTCTTAGCAATATTACTTGTCAACTGCAGTTGGGTACTTTTTTTCTTCTTCAAAATCCTTATATATGTATACAACAAACGCATCCCTATATCAAATGGTTCAAGATCCAATAAGATTAGCCAGTTTGATTACCAACGTTCAGTAATGAACATGGTACTAGAAGAAGAAAAACATCCTTATATTATGTAGTAAGTTCAGCGCTACATCAAACTTTCGTCGCCTGCAGGGTTCCACTTAGGTTTTGTCTACTGTGGGGGCGCCCACTTTGACAACCACTTCACTCGTCAAGTTTAGTCAGCTTCAATTTATTATTTTCCTCTCACCTTTACTCTCAGCACTCCTTTGTTTGATGGAAGAGATTGCTCCAGGCAATCACCTGTCAGCTTAAAGTTTCTGCAAACTGTTGTTGTTTAGAATAAATCTGGTGTGTAACATATACGAGCTAGTAGGTACCTTTAAGTAACGAAATGATCTTTTGGGAAAGATAAAGGATACCGATTACCGATTGGTTGGTATTTGGTAATAGGTAGGTACCTATTTTGCCTTCATAATTAACTAGATATCTGTATAATTGTAAAGGTACGTATCTAAATAGATTACTCGACTAAAAGTCACTTCATTTAATAAGTGATAAATATACTTTATCACTATCCATGTAAGTTGTGGTTCAAGAGGGTAAAACTTTTAAAAACGGTCTGAGATAAATATTTAAAATAAGAGAAAAAAAACATAAAAAATAGTAATAACTAAATTAGTATTATTCGAAACTTTCGTTCTTTGATTCACAAACAAACTTTGATTCACGTAGAATCATCAGACCGTAAACTTCGAGGGGGTTTGGTCAACATCGTCAACTGATTCAATTAATCCGTCCAATATCACAAAACCCAATCTGAATTTTCGACCAAATCACTCCAGATGCGATCCCACCTTATCTTCCCCAGAGTTTGGTCCGAACAGGGAACTAATTTTGGCCCTCAGCTTCCGGCACGAAGATCCTCGATTCCTATTGGTCCAGAGCAACCGGTTCGGAGAAGAATCAACGAATCAGACCCGAGCTCAGATTACAAGATCAGAGGTCCCCCCTTCGACCCCTGGGCAATTTCATCTTCATCTGATTAGTATTGTATCACACGCACTCGTCTTGTCTGACAAAATCGATTTTGTTCTCAGAAAAAAAGTTGAACGAAATTTTTTTGGCTCTAAATTTTTTTAATCTTTTGTCTCCTAAAAGATCGCGAATTTTTTAATAAACTTACCGATTTTTTCCTCCTTTTTCGGAATAGTGAAATAATCTTCAAGTGTGAAGGATTAAAATAATCAAAGTCGTGTAACAACATCAAAACAATAGCTAAAAAATCTTCCGAATTTATCAATTAAGTTGGTGATTTTTTCTGCTTTTGCAGTTTTGTGATTTTTACTCGTTCTTTGGTACATAGGTACGTCTTTTTAGGAGTGATCATTGTGATCAATAAAACTGGCAACTTTAAGATCATAAAATTAATTTGAAGATAAATTAAAATATTGAGTGAAGAATTCCAATTTTAATTGTAATAGGAAGGAAACAGTGACTTTTTAACTAACGAAATGACACTTCTATAGCTTTATAAATACCAAAATACCTAACTAAATCCCTCCAAAAGATTACCTCTAGTATAAACAGGCTACCTAGCTAGACTTAACGCCAATTCTTCAAAGTGCTCAAACTTGGATAATTTCCTTACACTCAGAATTCTCACAAACCATCTCACAATAAAACTTGTTAAACAAACGAACAGCTTTTTAAAATAAGGCAGCTGAAAGGACAGGACTTCGGACCATACTGCCAGGTTAGGTAGCACACAAAAAAGAATTGTTCCGGTCCCGCCGCCCGACTTTGGGCGTTTATGATACTGCGACCCCACATTTGGTGCCCCTCTAGATGACCCCATGACTATGGCCCTCCGGGATGGACCGACATTGTGGGGCTACGCCAGCCCGCTGGTGGGGAGCGCCCCCCGTGGCATCCGCCTCTACAGATGTGGTAAGTAACATAAAATCAATGCCCTCCTATTAGTTAGACTTATATGTCAGAATACCAGAAGTATATTTATTTAGGCCAGCCACTCAGTAGAAAAGGTCTACCTGATACCTGATGAGGACACAAACTATCAGGTAGATCCAACGGGCGGACCTGATCAGGTGTACCTGTGAGGTCTGCCTGATAGTGAGTGGCTGGCTTTAGACTCTTTATTGGTTTTGGTCCAGTGTACGAAAACAGAAAGGAACAAAATACAAAGAAAAGACAAAATCTTCTCCTTCCTCGCCTTATCCCGTGTTCAGACGGGGTCGGCATGTTTCGTCAGCCTCTCAAATAGCCCCAACTAGGGTGATTGCTTTGGGCTGATATTTGGTTTTGGCTACAAAAATTTTACGAATGGATGCCCTTCGCACTCAACCTTTGCTATTTCTGTAGCAAGGGAAAGGACAATCTCTATCGTTCATTATTAAAAGCGCTCACCTCAAAATTTCCATCACGGAATTTTAAAAATGCCCAGTTCTCAGCCAACACCTAGGGGTATTTCATAGGAACGTTCCAAGAAAAACCCTCGACATTAAAAAAAAAAAAACTTAGCAGTTAAAGTTTAAACAGTGACGTTAAAACTTAAAAACATTTAAAATAAATAAAGTAGCCCGTTACTTTCTGAAAAGAAACTAAGTCTATACCACTATGTTTGTACTTTATGAAGCATAATCATAATCAAGTTAACCAGGTGTGAACGTAAAGTGTTTGGTGACACCCGGCCTATATTAACCTTATCAGAATCCTCATATCACTAAATACTTTGGCAGCACAACAACATAATTTCAAACGAAAAAACCTTAGATGAGGTGTTTTATCTGTAATATTTTAACATATCTTAATAGAAAAACAACAAAATTAATTTATTTGTAAAAATAAAAATTGAGCATGTGTTATGAAGAGTCGTCTAAACAGACCCATCACCTATAGTATGGTATGTTTCTGCAAATCTCTGCTGTTATTGCTTTATCTCATACTACACTCACGTGCAAAAATGTCAAGACAGGCTGACTGGAAATAAAGCCAACTATTTCGTTCCGAAAGCGATCAGAGAAGGAAGGTAGGATATGAGAAAGACAGCCGTTTCGATAAGGAACCTTATCTGTTGATAAAATCCGCCCCGGACGAGAATCAAACCTGCGCTCACAAGACAGGCGTACTACCTTCCAAGCTAACTCACAATCATCATTGTTTTACGAAATCTGCTTTGTTACAGATTCCTCCATCAAACTTTTTTAAAATAAAAATGCTTTATTCTCATATCACTAAATACTTTGGCAGCACAACAACATAATTTCAAACGAAAAAACCTTAGATGAGGTGTTTTATCTGTAATATTTTAACCCATCTTAATAGAAAAACAACAAAATTAATTTATTTGTAAAAATAAAAATTGAGCATGTGTTATGAAGAGTCGGCTAAACAGACTCATCAGCTATAGTATGGTATGTTTCTGCTCATCTCTGCTGTTATTGCTTCATCTCATACTACACTCACGTGCAAAAATTTCAAGACAGGCTGACTGGAAATAAAGCCAACTATTTCGTTTCGAAAGCGATCAGAGAAGGAAGGTAGGAAATGAGAAAGACAGCCGTTTCGATAAGGAACCTTATCTGTTGATAAAATCCGCCCCGGACGAGAATCAAACCTGCGCTTACAAGACAGGCGTACTACCTTCCAAAAGCTAACTCACAATCATCATTGCTTTACGAAATCTGCTTTGTTACACATTCCTCCATCGAACTTTTTTTTAAATAAAAATGCTTTATTTACCTATTTAATAATTTAAATAACCTTTGAAGAAAGCCATCCATGCGCTAAGAAGAATCTAACTAAGAATTCCCCGTGAAAAAAAAAAAAAAAAAAAAAATATCCAATCAAATATCTTCACGCATTAGAATTCAAAGTACGTATCCATGTATATACATATTTACTAGTCATCTATGTATGTATTTACTAGTTATCTATGGAGCTAAATAGTCGCCTATCTATGTGCAGATTGTGCAGAGATATTTCTAGCGAACACTATGGGTCTATGGCGATTCGTTATCTGGTCTCTAATAAATATTCTTTCACGTTCATTTAGTCAGGCAGAATCTGGCCCCGACAAACCCCACGGTAGATCTGCGACACTATTTGTGTGGAATTCATCCCTATGAAAAAAAAAAAAAAAAAAATCCAATCAAATATCTTCACGCATTAGAATTCAAAGTACGTATCTATATTTACTAGTCATCTATGTATGTATCTACTAGTTATCTATGGAGCTAAATAGTCGCCTATCTATGTGCAGATTGTGCAGAGATATTTCTAGCGAACTCTATGGGTCTATGGCGATTCGTTATCTGGTCTCTAATAAATATTATTTCACGTTCATTTAGTCAGGCAGAATCTGACCCCGACAAACCCCACGGTAGATCTGCCACACTATTTGTGTGGAATTCTCGAATAGGGAGCTTGTCGGCAGATGGAGGGTTAAAACCACTGTCACCAAAGACACTAAAAACTTCATCAGTTAGAGTGATGTCAAACCCCTTGAAAATTACTCTTTTTAGTACTTTAGTACTCCTTTCAAGTTTTTTGCCGTCCATAACTATCCGGGAACTGGAAAATCGAGTTTGAAAAAATATTCCCCTCCAGGATTTCAACCCCTTCAGCTACAGAGGTGTGCTTTTGTCTAAGGCTAGCCACTCACTATCATTAGGCCTGACAGGTACACCTGTTGGTGTTCTTTGTTGTTGTTGTTGTAGCGGCTTTAGCTTTCGCCGAATGTAGCTAACACCGAAACTAGCAGAATGAAGAAAAGATATCGTTTTGTATCTGCTTTACACCGGGGTGATGGTCTCTAGCCCTATAGCCAGGCAGGCAGGTTAGGCAGAAAAAAAAACAGTTAAAAGCAGAGACAGGTACACCTGATCAGGTCCGCCTGTCAGGTTTATCTGATACCTGATGAGCACACACACTATCAGGTGGATCTGACAAATACACCTGATCAGATCCGCCTGTCAGGTTTACCTGATACCTGATGAGCATCGCCGAATGTAGCTAACACCGAAACTAGCAGAATGAAGAAAAGATATCGTTTTGTATCTGCTTTACACCGGGGTGATGGTCTCTAGCTCTAGCCAGGCAGGCAGGTTAGGCAGGTAGGCCGGCAGGTTAGGCAGGCCGGCCGGCAGAGTTAAAAGCAGAGACAGGTACACCTGATCAGGTCCGCCTGTCAGGTTTACCTGATACCTGATGAGCACACACACTATCACAGGTATTAGGCCTGACAAATACATCTAATCAGATCCGCCTGTCAGGTTTACCTGATACCTGATGAGCACACACACCATCAGGTAGACCCGACAGGCGGACCTGATCAAGTTTACCTGTCAGGTCTACCTGAACGTGAGCGATCGGTCTCAGTTAGTAGCTTCACTATACGAGCGAGATACCTGAATCAGCCGGACTAACTCCCAGTTCAGGAGATATTCTAATATAGCTGAGGATTCAGTAAATAACCTGACACCTAATGACCTCTCTTGAGGACCTTTGATCAGGGAAGATAACCCAGTTCAGAGATATTCTAATATAGCTGAGGATTCAGTAAATAACCTGACACCTAATGACCTCTCTTGAGGACCTTTGATCAGGGAATTATCTCACACGATGGCCAGGTTACTCCTCGCCAGCACACCGAGGTTAAGTAACGCCGTACGTGACCAGTAATTGCTTGGGTGACTGTCCGAGGACATCAATAGTGATATGGATGTTTCAGGGTGGGTTTGACTAATAATAGCTGAAATATCTGTAAGAGTAAGAGCTGATTATTTTTAAAGAGGTTTGATAGAGGAAACTGTCTGTGCAATATTCCTAATGTAAATTGGACGAGGGATCAAGAAGAGACCGCCTTAACATAATAACAGAGGGAACTGTAGCTGCTCAGGTCTTATAGTCTGGCCAGGTTACTCCTCGCCAGCACACCGAGGTTAAGTAACGCCGTACGTGACCAGTAATTGCTTGGGTGACTGTCCGAGGACATCAAGTGATATGGATGTTTCAGGGTGGGTTTGACTAATAATAGCTGAAGTACCTATCTGTAAGAGTAAGATCTGATTATTTTTAAAGAGGTTTGATAGAGGAAACTGTCTGTGCAATATTCCTAAAGTAAAATGGACGAGGGATCAAGAAGAGACCGCCTTAACATAATAACAGAGGGAACTAACTGCTAAGGTCTTATAGTTCCGAAATCGAAGATAGAAGGAAGACAGGATAGGAGAAAGTCAGCCGAGAACGAACCTAATCCGTTTAGGATAAAGTTCGTCTCGGGCAGGAATCGAACCCGCGGCCTAGCGCTTACAAGGCAGACCCCAGACGCGCTACCAACCAAGCCAACTAGGCTGGTATTGTAACTTTGGACGAAGAAAAATTCGTGCAGTGTGAACAGGCTGTAACGAATTATAAGAATGCCTACGGTACTGAGTGCCAAGCGCCACTTTACTAACAAAACAAACAGATATTCCGAGCAACCTGTTCATAAAATTAGATCATCCTCTAATTACATTCCTCTGATGTGCTTAGATCACAGGTCAAAGATGATCAGTGATCACAGTGGCCTCACTGGAAAACCCCTCTAAAGCTGCGTCCACAAGTAGTCGATCAACGTCGACTAAAACCGTACGTTGCCTCGAAAACATAGATTCACCTCTTTGTTTGGTCACGTTAACTTAACCTAAAGCTGTGTCCACAGTCCACACATAGTCGACGTCAGCCGAGAACGAACCTAATCCGTTTAGGATAAAGTTCGTCTCGGGCAGGAATCGAACCCGCGGCCTAGCGCTTACAAGGCAGACCGCAGACGCGCTACCAACCAAGCCAACCAGGCTGGTATTGTAACTTTGGACGAAGAAAAATTTGTGCAGTGTGAACAGGCTGTAACGAATTGTAAGAATGCCTACGGTACTGAGCGCCAAGATATTCCGAGATATTTCACTAACAAACAGATATTCCGAGCAACCTGTTCATAAAATTAGATCATCTTCTAATTACATTCCTCTGATGTGCTTGGATCACAGGTCAAAGATGATCAGTGATCACAGTGGCCTCACTGGAAAACCCCTCTAAAGCTGCGTCCACAAGTGGTCGATCAACGTCGACTAAAACCGTACACTGCCTCGAAAACGTAGATTCACCTCTTTGTTTGGTCACGTTAACTTAACCTAAAGCTGTGTCCACAGTCCACACATAGTCGACGTTGTCGATCGATGTCGACTGAACCGTCCACACAACATCGACAACATAGATTCACCCCTTCACCTCGTCGATCGACGGTGTCGACTAAGTGTGGACACAGCTTTACACACATCACGTCGCGTCGTATACACGCATGACAGACTCATAGAAGCAAACAGCACAAAAATGTAACAACGCGCAATAACACTGCCTGCCTAATCAACACTAGACTCCGCCTTCGAGAATTTTTTCACACAAAAAATTTCAACCAATCAAGACGGTCTGTCAAGCAAATCTGTAACAACCAGCGATAATGATAGCAACAGATACTAGTAATAGTGATAATTATGATAGTGGTAGTAATAATAGTAAAACCGACTATAGGAATGATTCTAATACTACTATTGGTGTTAATAATAATGATAATCGTAGTAATGCTGATACCTACATTAGTAGTAATCATTATAGTTTATAGTACCTACTAATAATGATAATAGTGCTACTAATATTGATGATCATAGTAGTAATAATGATAATAAATGTTAGTGATAATCGATGTAATTGTTAGAGAGAGATATATGCGAGTAGCCAAGTGTAGTCGCGATGCACATGGTTTCGATCGGACATTGATTCCATTAACAAACTTCAACGAGAAGAAATTAACAACTCAAATCATTGAAGATGATTGTGATAGGCAAGAATGACCAGATAGTGCAAAACAGAAAAAAGAATTAGAATAGAAAAATCCTGCTCGAATGAGAATTAAAAAGTAAATCGCAGGACTTGCAGTCTAACCAGTCTCGTTCGCTGTATAAAGAAGATATATGCAAAAGATATACAGAAGATATGAAAGAGGTAAAGAACAACGACATGGAGGAGGTAAAGATACAGGAAAATATATCAAAAAGACCAAAATCAAAAAAGACCAAGAATAAAAGTAATATGAAAGAGGCAGAACAGAGATGAAATCCGAAGAAACTATATATGATTACTGATTATATGAAGAATTTATTTATTATTGAAGGGTAGGGGTGCCCAAGTCAATATTAGGTTTGATGGCAAAAAGCGCCTCGGCACAAAGGTAGCTGAGTGGGTTTCACACTAGGTTTCCATTTCCGGAGGCCTGGTTTCTATATCTTGGCCAAATCCGGCTTCCGAAGCCGAAATCAGTAACGAAATTCTGAAGAGGCTCTTAGTTCTGTCACAAATGAAACAACGAATAACGCTTAACTAATTTAAGACCATGTACCAACTTTCAACAAAGGGATATATGCTATTTTGTTCATGTTCCACTCTCCTATTCGTGCTCTTTTCTCTTATTAACTTTTCTAATATCTCCCATTCTGGTTTGTGATTTCAGATGAATCAATTATGTCGGGTGTGTGGAGAACCGGCAGCTGGCTTTCACTTCGGAGCTTTCACCTGTGAGGGTTGCAAGGTAAGCTTTGATTTGCTTTGTAATACTTTGTAGATTTACAGTCAATTTCAGACTCTTTTAGGCTACTACTTGGATACCTACGTTAGGTTTACATAATTATTATGTTTTCGTCTTCATGTATTGTGAGTATTGACGCCCAATTCTTACAAACACATGTCCAAGACAGTACCTTATTTTGGGGAATGGAGGCGATAGCCGGCAGGTGCCCCCTTTCAATCGTCCACCAGGGGTGGATGGAGGTGGAGGGACTACTAAAAAAAAGTAGCTTTATTTGAACCCGATTTGAATTTACTGATCAAAATATTCCGACGTTTTCGATACTGACCTACCTATGTCATTTAATTTGACACCTCCCGTTCCTATCTGATTGCAGTCCTTCTTCGGACGCACCTACAACAACCTCTCCTCGATCTCAGAATGCAAGAACAACAACGAGTGCATCATCAACAAGAAGAATCGCACCTCCTGCAAGTCCTGTCGTCTCCGCAAGTGTCTCATGGTGGGCATGAGCAAGAGTGGCTCGCGCTACGGCCGTCGCAGCAACTGGTTCAAAATCCACTGCCTCCTCCAGGAACAGCAGCAGGCACAGCAGAGTCAGGGGGCTGCGCGGATTCGTTATGACAAGGAGGACAGTGATAATAACAACTTCAGCGCCAAGTCCCCGAAGGAGATGCTGTCACCGCCGCTGCTTTACCCAAATGACTTCTGGTCGCGCCCGGGACCAGGGTTCCTGACCTTCCCGTCAGCGGCAGCCCACCTACCCTTCCTCGCGCCCAATCCCTTCCTCACCCCAACGTCCCCGTTCAACCCCCACCAACTCCCAAACACGTTCCTCTTCCCGTTCATCACGAACCCGATGCCCTCCCCCGGGATATCCCGGATGGGCCCTAGCTCCCCGTCTTCCTCTTCATCAATCTCGTCCTCCCCAGCTGTCGCCCCTCTCAACAACAACCCTAGCACCCCTGAGAAGAAACCTCCGGAGCTGGGACCAATACAGGACGCCGCCATAGACTTATCGGTGAAAGCGGGTAGCAATTCCACGGTGGACTTCGCCAGTTCGAAACCAGGGCTGGATTTAAGGAACTCGGGGCCGGCTGAAGACAGACCTTCGTCTGAAGGGGAGAGGGAAGACGTGAGAGATGATATCAATGTTAGTATAGTGACCAACAATGTTAACCTGATTCTGGACGGGAACAATTTGGATGGGAGGCTGACTAGTAAAATTCCACTGGATTTGACGTGTACGAAAACGTGATGGTCTCCTAATTACAATGTAGTTAAATAAATAAGTATTGTACAGGTATGTATAGGAAAATGTAGATGAAAGGCTAAATTAAACAATATCTCGGTATCGGAATGGGAAACTTGAGAAGGACAAAGTTATGTTTTTTACAGCAAGGTCTGTTCAGAGTAGGGAATTTAGGGATGTAGGGATTGAATAAGTTCAACTTAGAATAAAATTAAAACTGCGAAGAAACTACTATCACGTCACGTCAGCTCACGTGACGATATGGTAATGTGTTTCATCCTTTCCTGTAAATATTTTTCAATATTGTACAAACCTTTATAAATAAATCTATTTAAATGACACAAATATAGGTATCTATTGTTTAAAAATATCGAGTAAATTACTGTGTTCTCTTGTTTCTTGCCTGTTTTCTGGTTTTCAGATTGTCAAAATCAAAAAACCAGAGCTTTTACTTTCTATTTTCCTAATATATATTCCTAGCTACATAGAACCTGATGTTATGAAGCGAAGGCTAACCAAGGGAGATATTTGAAACTCCATCACATTTAGTTCCGACACTCCATTACATGGAGTTTCGGACTCCATAGAGTGGGTTTTCAAGAACTTTTCTGAGGGAGTTCTGCGGGTCACTGAATTATATTGAATTTTATCAAAGAAATACTTGGTATTACCTATCAGAACATACCTAATTGTACCTATTTAATAAATTACATTAAATATTCAGTTATTCACCATGCTAACTGAACTTGTATGTGGGTACAATCGAAGGAAAAATACGACTTGAAAGAGAAGCGTCAATTAGTCCTCAAAGCCGAGCATTGATATCATCTTCTTCAGTAGCATACTTGATCTATCGCTTATTGGATCAGAAAAATGCTCCCAGTTGCAGCAGCAGTTCTGTGAGAATATTCCCCCTGATTTGAATCTGTTTGCCCAACGTCAATATGCAATTCCATATCTTGTTTAGACTGCGGGAGTAAAGGGACTTTTCAGTCTCATTCTGGCAGGATAAACAAGGTATATTCTATTCTATTCTATTCTACTAGTCTCGGTGTGTTGGACTGTTGAATAGAATAGAATAGAATAGAATAGAACAAGAGCCCTATGGTTCGGAAAAGCCAGCAGTATGTGATGATTGTCCAGATTCTGACCAATGTCAAACAGACCCGGTCTAATTAGCTTGGTTGGTAGCGCGTTTGCCTTGTACAAGGTGACGGGTTTGATCCCTGCTCGGGGCGGATTTTATCCTAGATAGATAAGGTTCGTTCTCAGAACGGCTGGCTTTCTCCTGTCTTCCTTTTCTATTCGCTTTCGGGACGATAAGACCTTGATCTGTGATCGTTAACACTATCGAACCTCTGGAAAAATAAATTCAAATAATTAAATGTACCTATCTGAATAAATAAATATAAGCCAGCAGTATGTGATGATTGTCCAGATTCTGACCAATGTCAAACAGACCCGGTCTAATTAGCTTGGTTGGTAGCGCGTTTGCCTTGCACAAGGTGACGGGTTTGATCCCTGCTCGGGGCGGATTTTATCCTAGATAGATAAGGTTCGTTCTCAGAACGGCTGGCTCTCTCCTGTCTTCCTTTTCTATTCGCTTTCGGGACGATAAGACCTTGATCTCTGATCGTTAACACTATCGAACCTCTGGAAAAATAAATTCAAATAATTAAATGTACCTATCTGAATAAATACATAAATATTATATTTCTTCAATTCTAAACCAGAGATTATTGATAGTAGGATAAGACAAGTGCTCATTTTCTTCTTAGCTCATCTTCTTCATAGCTTCCTAGCTTCGATTCAGAAACTTATCAATTTCATATTGATCAATATTACAATTATTATTGATTCCTCTTCTTCTACAGACAAAAATTGGCACGAATATTATTGACTGAGAAATCCGAACTAATCGCAATCCATTTGATTAATCTTGTCCATTAATCATTGAATCGACACCTGATTATCATAATTATTTATTGGCTAGAAGACTAGATTATTAGGTATTATTATTATTAGGTATTATTATTATTATTTTGATTATTGAGGTCTAGAAGATTTCATTTAAAGAAGAAAAAAGTAACAATAGGTTGTTAAGTTAGGTAACATACTAGCTGATGTACCTATCAGGATCCAAATGCATAGCTAACACTGGAAACGTGGAAACCATACTCAATTAAGGAGCGCTGTAGCGCTCCGCTCCGCCAAGTCAAGAAAGTTTGACCGCGCTACTACTCCATAGAGTGGGTTTTCAAGAACTTTTCTGAGGGAGTTCTGCGGGTCACTGAATTATATTGAATTTTATCAAAGAAATACTTGGTAACTTGGTATTATCTATCAGAACATACCTAATTCACCTAATTGTACCTATTTAATAAATTACATTAAATAAGTATTCAGTTATTCACCATGCTAACTAAACTCCTATGTGGGTACAATCGAAGGAAAAATACGACTTGAAAGAGAAGCGTCAATTAGTCCTCAAAGCCGAGCATTGATATCATCTTCTTCAGTAGCATACTTGATCTATCGCTTATTGGATCAGAAAAATGCTTCCAGTTGCAGCATCAGTTCTGTGAGAATATTTCCCCCTGATTTGAATCTGCTTGCCCAACGTCAATATGCAATGCCACATTTCTAGTTGCTATCCTTCTGGTTTTATGTCATACTTGATCTATCGCTTATTGGATCAGAAAAATGCTTCCAGTTGCAGCATCAGTTCTGTGAGAATATTTCCCCCTGATTTGAATCTGTTTGCCCAACGTCAATATGCAATTCCATATTTCTAGTTGCTATCCTTCTGGTTTTATGTGTTTGAGTTTCTCGTCACGCCAAGAGGAATTTGGTAGCAGAAGACAGAAGCACCGATCTTCTAGTACTTGTTAACCACAGTCACATTATTAGTACAGTCATATTACTAGTCATATTATTACTACAGAATACTACAGTCATATTAGCGAGGTATGTCTTATCTAGCATCGGGTATCGAGAGCTTGGAGTTATTCGCTACTTATCTGATAAGGCACCTAGAATTTCGTATGACTCAATTAGGAGTTTGAAGTCTAGCTATATTTAACCCAAGTAGAATCAGGTAGTCTTTGTCTACCTGGGGGACGTTTTTGAGTTTCTCGTCACGCCAAGAGGAATTTGGTAGCAGAAGACAGAAGCACCGATCTTCTAGTACTTGTTAACCACAGTCATATTATTACTACAGAATACTACAGTCATATTAGCGAGGTATGTCTTATCTAGTATCGGGTATCGAGAGCTTGGAGTTATTCGCTACTTATCTGATAAGGCACCTAGGATTTCGTATGACTCAATTAGGAGTTTCAAGTCTAGCTTTATTTAACCCAAGTAGAATCAGGTAGTCTTCGTCTAGCTGGGGAACGTTAAGCAGGGAGTACCTATAACAACCTGGATTTCCCTTGCTAAAGAAATAGCAAAGGTTGAGTGCGAAGGGCATCCACTTTTAAAATTTGCAGCCAAAACCAATTGTCAGCCCAAAGCAATCACCCTAGTTAAGGCTGATTGAGAGGCTGACGAAAAACGCTGATCTTTACCTATAAATAATATGTGAAAAACAAATCAAGAAATTTGTTTTAAACCCTAGCCCCATCTGTGTCCACTGTCCACTTCACTACCTGGGGGACGTTAAAAAGGGAGTAGATCAGCTTAGTCTTGCTGGGAGACTTTAAACAGGGAGTATACCAGTCTGAATTTCCCTTGCTAAAGAAATAGTAAAGGTTGAGTGCGAAGGGCATCCACTCGTAAAAGCCAAAACCAAATGTCAGCCTAAAGCAATCACCCTAGTTAAGGCTGATTGAGAGGCTGACGAAAAACGCTGATCTTTACCTATCAATAATATGTGTAAAAAACAAATCAAGAAATTTGTTTTAAACACTAGCCCCATCTGTGTCCACTGTCCACTTCGAGAAATCTGGGATTGAGTCAAGAAGTTGAGAAGTCATTCTCAAAAAGGCATCTAAGTCACCTAAAGCTAAACCTCACCTAATTATTAGACTTAGTTATAACTTATAACTAGATAATTATGTAGACTCAAAGCTAGATACCTTGAGAAGTCATTCTCAAAAAGGCATCTAAGTCACCTAAAGCTAAACCTCACCTAATTATTAGACTTAGTTATAACTTATAACTAGATGATTATGTAGACTCAAAGCTAGATATCATTACCAACTAGACTCATCTGTGTCAACTTGTAGAACTGAAAAGCTAAAAACATCTTGGAGGAATGTCCATCTTTATTCAAATTTCCCGAGATTAGAAAGATGATATACAAAACTCATTTGCCATCAATAGGAACTTTTTCACTTTATAAATATTCGTTTTGTCATAATGGTGATGTCTAGGTAATAATTGGACTGATCTAACACAAGCCAGTGGCGGAAGGTAAGTATTGGCTTTTGACGCAGTCTAATGGAGGATTTCACCAATGACTTAATCAGAGATTTCACTAATAGGAGAATTTTTAATGACACAAAAAGGAGTTTTCAAAAACTCCTCCATTTCGGATCATTAAAAACTCCGTTTCGGACCATTAAAAGCTCCTTTTTGGACCATTAAACATTCTCCCATTAGTGAATTCTCTCATTAAGTCAGAGGTGAAATCCACCATAAGCCCAATAGTTTAGACTGCGGGAGTAAAGGGATTTTTCAGTCTCATTCTGGCGGGATGAAGTAGTGACTGTGGCGGCCACTTTTCCAGTGATCAATTTCTCGAAAGGAAAATACACCAAGCACGAACAGATAAGAGGAAATTATGGACACTTCTTCTAGGGCAGGGTTGTCCAACCTTAGGGCACCCGAGGGCCGCAAGAGACCAAGGTAGACAGTTGGCGGGCCGCAAAAACTCTACTCACGGGGGAGGATGGCCTGGTGTAATGTAATTATAATATAATTTTATTTTATTATGAAAACTTACCACATTAGTGCGATTTCTGTGGACACTCTGCAGCTGACACAAGTGCGCCTACGGTACTGAGCGCCAAGATATTCCGAGATATTTCACTAACAAACAGATATTCCGAGCAACCTGTTCATAAAATTAGATCATCCTCTAATTACATTCCTCTGATGTGCTTAGATCACAGGTCAAAGATGATCAGTGATCACAGTGGCCTCACTGGAAAACCCCTCTAAAGCTGCGTCCACAAGTGGTCGATCAACGTCGACTAAAACCGTACACTGCCTCGAAAACGTAGATTCACCTCTTTGTTTGGTCACGTTAACTTAACCTAAAGCTGTGTCCACAGTCCACACATAGTCGACGCTGTCGATCGATGTCGACTGAACCGTCCACACAACATCGACAACATAGATTCACCCCTTCACCTCGTCGATCGACGGTGTCGACTATGTGTGGACACAGCTTTACACACGTCACGTCGCATCGTATACACGCATGACAGACTCATAGAAGCAAACAGCACAAAAATGTAACAACGCGCAATAACACTGCCTGCCTAATCAACACTAGACTCCGCCTTCGAGAATTTTTTCACACAAAAAATTTCAACCAATCAAGACGGTCTGTCAAGCAAATCTGTAACAACCAGCGATAATGATAGCAACAGATACTAGTAATAGTGATAATTATGATAGTGGTAGTAATAATAGTAAAACCGACTATAGGAATGATTCTAATACTACTATTGGTGTTAATAATAATGATAATCGTAGTAATGCTGATACCTACATAGTAGTAATCATTATAGTTTATAGTACCTACTAATAATGATAATAGTGCTACTAATATTGATGATCATAGTAGTAATAATGGTAGTGATAATGATGATTGTAATCATAGTATAGTGATAGGCCAAGCTGTAGTCGCGAGAAGCAAGGTTTCTCTCGATTCCATATCAAATCGAACGGAGAAGAAATTAACAACTCCGAACCATCACGTCAAGATTGATTACGTGATGGTGAAGATTGTGACGTCAGAGAGTGCAAAATACAGAAAATATGCAAGAAATTAGAATAGAAAATCCTGCTCGAATGAGACTAAAAAGTCCCTTTGCCTTCGCAGTCTAAACAGTGTCTCCTGTATAAAGAAGATATATGCAAAATACAGAGGATATGAAAGAGGTAAAGAACAACGACATGGAGGAGGTAAAGATACAGAAAATATATCAAAAAGACCAAAATTAAAGGAAAAAGACCAAGAATAAAGGAAAAAGACCAAGAATAAAAGTAATATGAAAGAGGCAGAAACAGAGATGAAGTCCGAAGAACTATGATACCAGCGATAATGATAGCAACAGATAATAGTAATAGTGATAATTATGATAGTGGTAGTAATAATAGTAAAACCGACTATAGGAATGATTTTAATACTAATATTGGTGTTAATAATAATGATAATCGTAGTAATGCTGATACCTACATAGTAGTAATCATTATAGTACCTACTAATAATGATAATAGTGCTACTAATATTGATGATCATAGTAGTAATAATGATAATAATGGTAGTGATAATGATGATTGTAATCATAGTATAGTGATAGGCCAAGCTGTAGTCGCGAGAACCAAGGTTTCTCTCGATTCCATATCAAATCGAACGGAGAAGAAATTAACAACTCCGAACCATCACGTCAAGATTGATTACGTGATGGTGAAGATTGTGACGTCAGAGAGTGCAAAACACAGAAAATATGCAAGAAAATAGAATAGAAAATCCTGCTCGAATGAGACTAAAAAGTCCCTTTACCTTCGCAGTCTAAACAGTGTCTCGTGTATAAAGAAGATATATGCAAAATACAGAAGATATGAAAGAGGTAAAGAACAACGACATGGAGGAGGTAAAGATACAGAAAATATATCAAAAAGACCATGATTAAAGGAAAATTAAAGGAAAAAGACCAAGAATAAAAGTAATATGAAAGAGGCAGAAACAGAGATGAAGTCCGAAGAACTATGATGGGCTGCCCACCAGTGTGACTGAGTGGTCTCAACCTGGAGGTGCTGGGTTCGAACCCGGCCAAGGCGGGAATTTTTTGACCGAACTTTTTCGTTCTTGGATTGGCATGGATGTGAAAGAATGTGCCTTGAAATAATGCGAAAGCGGTTCCAAGGTAGGTAAAAAAAAAAAAAAATATCTCCTCTGATAATTTTGATCCTAGTATTTCTCGGTCTTCGGTACTGATACTACTGATTCTCTCTGGTCAAATGTGAATCAGATATGGTGAATGATGATTGGTGATTCCTGATTCTTATCGACGGATTCGATCTATTATTTGACTTCGAAATCACTCAACAAATATCGTCTGACCATAATTATACAGGCTGGATCTGTGATCAAGTTCCAAATCGGACCAAAATGGTCAGCTCCCATTGTGTAGTGGTCATTGCTCTCGCCTTGCACGCGGGAGACCCGGATTCGAATCCCGGAGGGATCAAAAAATTTGTAACATGCAAATCGTTGATTCCGTGACTGGCTGTTGCGGGGCCACTCAGACCCGTGAGCGAAATGAGTAGCTATGCAATATAAATGCGCATAGCGGACAGTGCCAGATTGGTCATTAAATATTGGATGCTGATTATTGAGATATTTGGAAAAACGTACAATGCTGATGCAGTGAGCACCAAATCTGTGACATAAGAACCCAAAGAAACGGCATTTAGTTACCTATTACTTCAGATCAGACCAAGCCAGCCTAGTTAGCTTGGTTGGTAGCGCGTCTGCCTTATAAGCGCTAGGCCGCGAGTTCGATTCCCGCCCGGGGCGTATCTTATCCTAAACGGATAATGTTCGTCCTCGGAACGGCTGGCTTTCTCCTATCCTGTCTTTCTTCTCTCTTCGCTTTCGGGACGAAAAGACCTCAGCAGTTACAGCTCCCTCTGTCAAACCTCTTGAAAAAAAAAAATGCCTTTATTTATTATTTATCGGACCAAAATACCGATGTCTTCCTCTTTCTCTGGTCACCCTGTATCAGGTGTCCACTCACAATGAGTTAAGTTCTAGTCTGATTAGAAGAGTACTAATTAAATAAGAAGTCCAACTTCCAACCTGATTGACTTGTATCAGGCATATCGAAATACAATCTCTACCTGGCCTGATGGTTAGTTAGCTACCTGATGGCTCTAGCTAGTAGTGACCTGATGGTTAGTTGGAATAGAATATAATGTTACTTTTACTAATTAGATGCATAAATAGGTACAGTCCACGTCAACTGGGAAGTCCGATGGAAGCGCATGGAGGGGAACCGCAACTTCTCAACTGTAAGTCGGACAGTTCTAAAAGTTTCACCATTCGATTCGGCGTGAAAAATCCCATGGGATCAACTAGGTATTCACATGCTTACTTGTTAATCAACGAGCTATTTTTTGACGAGTGCGCACCCAAAGGTCATCGGACTTCCCAGTTGAAGTGGACTGTAATTGGGAATTATTATTGTTAGCTATGAAGAATAAGAGAGGTACGCACTGAGAAAAAAACTGGGGTCCCGGAAGTCTAATCGAGTGACTGGGTTCCGATACTAACCCCATGAGAGCCGAGGCCTACAAGTCACACCAAACTTGACCAAACCCTTCTCTCTTTTTCGCTGATATCTCAGTTGCTCCACATCAGAGTGCATCGGGGATTCGTCTATTAGTTAGAAAACAAAATTTCCTACTATTTTCAATATTATATTACTCAGTACTGGTCTAGAGTTAGAAGCGGTTAAATTTCAGCAAGATCGAATGAAAAAATAAAAGTTTGCCTCTCATGGGTTAACGAGATTTGCACTTGGAAAAAAAATCTGCAGTTTATAATCTGTTTGAAATTACTGATAGCAAATGTTATCTGCTAATATACTGGATGTTTCAGGATGACGTGCTGGGATCGGAAGCTCCTCTTTTTTTTATTTGATACTAGTGGTTGACCTGTCCTTTGTACGGGAATAATAATATTGTTTTCCAGTCTGTTGAAATATCCAAGGTATCTTTAAAAACACCTTTTAGAAACGAACAATGAAATTTGACATAATCAAGAAGTGGAGGAAGAAGAAGAAAATGAACAAATCATGATATGATATAAGAAACTAAAATGTTCCTGAAAAGTATATAGTTACTCGTACATATACTTATAGGAACACGATGAGATATATGAAGAAACTAAATAAACATTATTATTATTATCTGATTTATCCGGGACACCCTGTAAGTAATTTATACCATCGTTATGATTTGTAAGTGAGCATCTCATCCACCACGCACACCTGTCTTGTTGCATCATGGGCAATAATTCTCGTCTTAATAAGAGCTTCATCTCCAGGGGCTGCTCAAAGGGGGGCCCATCCGGCCCATTTGGGCCCGGGCTCTTTAAGGGGCCCGAAACTATCACTGAGAAAAAAACTGGGGTTCTGGAAGTCTAATCGAGTGACTGGGTTCTGGAACTCGAATATTGAACTCTATATCGGGAAGCTCGACACTATAATGTAGCATTCCAACACCCTAAATCAGGGGAAGTAACCCAATAATAGAGTTCTTCCACCCTAAACTTGTGGCACCCTGTCACTATTTTTTTTTTTCAATGTACACTCCCCGACCACCCAAAAAATGGGGGAGGTACGAGTAGGTACCTAAGAATGATGTATTTTCCTTTTTAAACGGAAACGATTTCCCCTCTTCAAAATGGTGCGCCATCTTGGATTTCCAATTGTTTAGTACAGGTTCATAGAAAAGGAACTGTAACTGCTAAGGTCTTATCATACCAAAAGCGAAGAGGGATTTTTTTTTTTTTTTTTCAATGTACCTACACTCCCCGACCGCCCAAAAAATGGGGGAGGTACGAGTAGGTACCTAAGAATGATGTACATATTTTCCTTTTTAAACGGAAACGATTTCCCCTCTTCAAAATGGTGCGCCATCTTGGATTTCCAATTGAGGAGCTGGGTGCAAAAAGGGAAATATGGATTTTTGTCCTTTTTGGGTAAAACGGTTTTTTGAATAGAACGTGGTGCGCTCTATCTTCCAGCGTTTGAACTGCAGTGAAAACTTTTTTTTTCGATGAGT
The DNA here is from genome assembly GCF_000475195.1 of Diaphorina citri. NCBI lineage: Eukaryota > Metazoa > Arthropoda > Insecta > Hemiptera > Psyllidae > Diaphorina > Diaphorina citri. The sequence continues at coordinate 21,249 of NW_007378383.1, read as the reverse complement.
TACAACGTTTTTTGTAAACATACTTTTTAAGGATTTTGATGAAAAATTGAAAACTTTAAAGTTAAATATCTCAGTTTGATGATTTTCATTTATTGCCCTTTTTGCACCCAGCTCCTCAATTGTTTAGTACAGGTTCATAGAAGGAACTGTAACTGCTAAGGTCTTATCATATCAAAAGCGAAGAGGGAAGGAAGACAGGATAGGAGAAAGCCAGCCGTTCCGAGAACGAACCTTATCTGTTTAGGATAAAGTCCGCCCCGGGTGGTAATCGAACCCGCGACTTATCGCAGATAAGACAGACGCGCTACCCTCCAATCTAATTAAGCTGGCTCGGGTATTCTTATGTTGTAAAAAAAATATTGCCCCCAGGGGTGGATGGGCCGAAATGTTGGTGGAGTTGGCCCCCGGACTCGATGAGTCTGATTACCGGCCCTGATTATCATCCCAATGACTGCATTGTAATCATAATCATGATCGTAATCAGGTAATCACTATGATCAGAACCATTAGAATCAACACCTCTCCGATTTCTGGGAGAAATCTTCCGTGCCTTGCTGTGAACTTGTGCAGCGAAGTAGAAGAACGAGGAGGAAAAAGAAGTAGAAGAAGACGAAGAAGAGGAATAGCAATAAGAAGAAGAAGAAAGGCGAAGAAGAAGGAGGAGAAGGAGAAGAAGAAGAAGAAGAAGAAGAAGGAGAAGAAGAAGGAGGAGAATCACTATGATCAGAACCATTAGAATCAACACCTCTCCGATTTCTGGGAGAAATCTTCCGTGCCTTGCTGTGAACTTGTGCAGCGAAGAAATAGAAGAACGAGGAGGAAAAAGAAGTAGAAGAAGAAGAAGTAGAAGAAGACGAAGAAGAGGAATAGCCATAAGAAGAAGAAGAAGAAAGGCGAAGAAGGAGGAGGAGAAGGAGAAGAAGAAGAAGGAGGAGAAGAAGAAGGAGGAGGAGAAGAAGAAGAAGAAGGAGGAGAAGAAGAAGAAGGAGGAGAAGAAGAAGACAAAAAGAAGAGACATAAGGAGACGAAGTTGAAGGAGAAAGAAGCAAAATAGAAAAATGACTTTGAAAGAAGGAGAGGAAGAAGAAGAAGGAGATTAGGAAGTAAGTGGTGAAAGTATAACACAAGGATTTCGATTTTCCGGATTTTCAGCTTTCAGGGCCTGACATGACTCCTCTGTTTGAAACCGTAAGCTTTAACGCCGCGCCGCAGGCGAAACATCAGCAGCAGTTACTTATACGTATGAACACGTGCATACCGCAGATTGTTGATTATTCTGCCATTGAGTGAGATCCCCAGTTGTACTCCTTGGAACGCTTCTTTAATAATCTGTTCTGCATAGACACTGTAGTAATAGAAAGTAAAAAATCTGATGTGAACATCACACGATTTTCCTCCTTATTTGGGTGTTCTTCTATACCGTAACTTTTACAATATCTCTAATCGTTCAGTCAATACAGCTGAAACCGCCATAAGGCGGTCGAAAACTGTCAAAATGTGTTCAAAATACAGCTAACCTTTACTCTGACGTTCATTTTCGGGGGTTCTAGGTATGGTTGGGGGTGTCTTTTCCCCTCCTATAGGATAAGGAAAGTAAAAAGTAGGTGATGGGATGATGTCAATTTTTTATTCAATTCAGCCTCAGTTTATTTTATTCAATTCAACCGCAGTTTATTTTATTCAATTCAGCCGCAGTTTATTTTATTCAATTCAGCCGCAGTTTATTTTATTCAATTCAGCCGCAGTTTATTTTATTCAATTCAGCCGCAGTTTATTTTATTCAATTCAGCCGCAGTTTATTTTATTCAATTCAGCCGCAGTTTATTTTATTCAATTCAGCCGCAGTTTATTTTATTCAATTCAGCCGCAGTTTATTTTATTCAATTCAGCCGCAGTTTATTTTATTCAATTCAGCCGCAGTTTATTTTATTCAATTCAGCCTCAGTTCCCACCGCACTTGCCGTACAAATACCCCACCAGGGTTGTTACCAGGGGGGTGCTAATGATGGCTATCTTCTTAACGCGACGAGCGTCCAGGCGCGGTGGCTCTATCTTGCGGATGTGATCCAAACTCTTCGCCCGAACCTTGCTGAATGCGAGCCTGGCGACATCTTTCGACAGGGCGAAGAACCTTCAAGGAGGAAATGGGATTTGATGAGTAGTTTTGAAAATTACAGATTTTTAATTGGAACACTTAGGTAAGCCCGAGACAAAAATCAGAGCAATCTGATTGGATAAAATACCTACCTGATTCAAAACAAAACCAAAGCAAAGAAGCAAAAAAAGAGCAAGGTCAAACTAAGATTGTAATATCAACCATTATAACCCTTGATGCCCCGATAGGGCTAAAAAATAACTAAGCAAAACCTATCTGTGTTGAAAATGTAACAAATTTCACCGAAATCAAACCAACTCAACCAACCGAGAAAAGACAATAAAAAGTTCAAGTTCCCTCTTTCAGCCCCCTTAAAAAAAAAAAAAAAAAAAAAAAAAAAAAAAAACTGACACTTCCCAAGTGGTCCATATAGCCCGTGTTTCCCCGACTATTTCATTGGAAAACAATACGAAAAGAATCTGCTCGTACCTACATGGTAACAAAAGCAGAAGACAACAAAACTGGATCAGCTCATAGGTTTCAGTAAATTCGGATCAGATTTCAGCAGAAAGGTAAATGAATTTCAGTAGTCTCTATCTCTAGTAGGTGAATGGCTAAAGCGATGTCCACACATAGACGCCGGCCTTCGATCGACGAGGTGAAGAGGTGAATTTATGCTGTCGAGGCAGTGTACGGTTTCTGTCGACAACTTCGAGTATCTGTAGAGTGTGGACACAGCTTTACAGCCACTATGTTTTACTGAACGAATGAAACGAGCTCTAAGTATTAACCCAACAATTTTGTATTTTATTACTTTCTATTACTACAGTATAGCGGAGCTATACTAGTAATGAAAGTATTGTAATCGGTCCAAAAAAAAATTCCTTGTATCTAATAGGGACCGACCTAGATAACTAGAACTCAATTCAGTTTGCCCAGTAAGCGAATCACCTGAAATTTCCGTCCCACGCCACTGCCTCTCATTCTCAGCCTCCTCCACTGTCATCAACTTACCACCCATAAAGTGGATGACCATATTTTTCTTTTCATAATGTTCGTACAAATATAAATTACTCCAATCAAATCCAGAGAGAGAGAAAAAAGTGGTATAAAAATTATTACAAACAATATACAGGGTCCCTCATCCTACTTGTCGGTGTGGTGAACCCCTCACTGTAGCACACATCCTGATTTGCCCCCTTGACACCCCCATACGTTCCTTACTCCCCAACCCTCCATCCCTATCTGATGACAAACCTGGTGTAGATTCCCTCATGTCCTACCTAAGATCCCTCAACATCAATGATAAAATATAAGACGCGGACCGACGCGAACGACATGTTGTAGGTAACACATAGTTAAAGCGCCTAAAAGGAAAAAAAAATTACAAACATTATACAGGGTCCGGTAGGAAAAAGCTGAGGCCTGGGACCTCGTCCGTGAGGGGCAGGTTTAAGACCTTGATTGATGGGAGTTTTACCCTTCGACAAGCTGACTGCCTCCTCACCCAGGGTGAGTGGGGTCGGGAAAAGCCGGCAGGACCCGATTGTCCAGATGTTCATCCATCCGGAATCCGGATAGCATCCACGTCGTTCAACTTCAGTGATCTATTGAAAACCGGGACTCTCCTTCAGAAAATACGAAATTATTTCCATTTGGGATCTGAGCCTTTTCACGTTTTATTTCCTGCACTGGCATCCGATGTCCATCTTTGTACTGATGTGTCAGTAGAGTTTTTTTTTTTTTTTTTTTTTTTTTTTTTTTTTTTTTTAAAGAGGGAACATTCAAAAAGCTTTATCCAAACCTCTCAACAATGTTCAGCCTATTTCTCAGCTTCGTTTTCAAGTTGCCAAAATGGAAGTGGTTAGAAAGATAAAAACTATACCGCATTACAGTTACCGCACGCGTCAGGAGCAGAGCTGAATGAAACCAGGATCTCGGGATTGCTCTGCAAAACTCGGACGCACGTGCAATATTTTTCTCTCTCTCCTCTTCGGATTTATTTTTTAAGACTAAAATAACTAAGTAGGTACTTACCTACTTACATTTTTGCCCCTAGATAGCCATCGCCCCCTTTATCGCTCCTTTTATTGATCGCCCCCCATATCGCCCCCTAAGGCTTCATCGCCCCCATGAAAATCTCCATCGCCCCCAAGGGGGCGATATCGCCCAGGTTGGGAAACACTGATCTAGATAGTTTAAATACCAGAATTGTTTTCCCATCTCAATGAAAGATTAAAATTGTTGAACCCTATATCTCTGAACAATTTTTAACACCCAGTTAACGTGTTTCCTGTGCTTCATACTTCGCACTACAAGATCTTCTTTACTTGCAAAAAGAGAGAGAGAAAAACGTTTATTTTTCTATAATTTATTTATCTATTTGCAGAATTATGGTACGGGCATAAATTTCTAATGTGGATACGTACCTACTTTTCATAAATCATTGAAATCAAATAAATCGCACACACCGGTGGAGGAGAAGAAAAGAAAGAAGAAGAAGAAGAAGAAGAAGAAGAAGAAGAAGAAGAAGAAGACGAGGAGGAGGAAGAAGAAGAAGAAGGAGAAGCTGAAAATAAAGTTAAATAAATAAAAAAATAATAATACCTAATCGAGCATGACTTGTTTGTAGGTAAACACTAACTCTTGTAATCAGTAAACACTTAGGTAGGTACGCTTGTACGTAAATTGGTCCGTGGGATCTTTATGGTTTGTGATAGTGTTAAATGCACGGTTATACAAATGTCCAATATAGGATCCTCCAGTAAGGCACTTTGGGCTGGTAATGGTAAGGAAAATAGTATTGAAGACCAATTTTTCTTAGGTATATAGAAAAAAATTTGGACCGATTGCAATACTTTCATTACTAGTATAGCTCGCTATACTGTAGTTAATCAGAGATTTCACTAATAGGAGAATTTTTAATGACACAAAAAGGAGTTTTCAAAAACTCCTCCATTTCGGATCATTAAAAACTCCGTTTCGGACCATTAAAAGCTCCTTTTTGGACCATTAAACATTCTCCCATTAGTGAATTCTCTCATTAAGTCAGAGGTGAAATCCACCATAAGCCCAATAGTTTAGACTGCGGGAGTAAAGGGATTTTTCAGTCTCATTCTGGCGGGATGAAGTAGTGACTGTGGCGGCCACTTTTCCAGTGATCAATTTCTCGAAAGGAAAATACACCAAGCACGAACAGATAAGAGGAAATTATGGACACTTCTTCTAGGGCAGGGTTGTAATCAGAGATTTCACTAATAGGAGAATTTTTAATGACACAAAAAGGAGTTTTCAAAAACTCCTCCATTTCGGATCATTAAAAACTCCCTTTCGGACCATTAAAAGCTCCTTTTTGGACCATTAAATATTCTCCCATTAGTGAATTCTCTCATTAAGTCAGAGGTGAAATCCACCATAAGCCTAATACTTTGGACTGCGGAAGTAAAGAGATTTTTCAGTCTCATTCTGGCGGGATGAAGCAGTAGCTGGCGTGGCCAATTTTCCAGTGATCAATTTCTCGAAAAGAAAATACACCTTTACTAGGGCGAACAGATAGGAGGAAACTATGGACACTTCTTCTAGTATGCATACCTAACACTGGAAACGTGGAAACCATACTCAATTAAGGAGCGCTGTAGCGCTCCGCTCCGCCAAGTCAAGAAAGTTTGACCCCGCTACAAGAGATATTATACGCGACAGGGAAAGTAGCCGTTTTCAGGTACTTGTAGAGGGACAACTACAAATGTTGGAAGAAAACGGATAGAGAATAAGAGGGAAGAAAAGGACGTGATGGGAAGAAGAGAGGAAGAGAACATTGTGGAGTTTGATTCTCCATTCAACGACATTGCAAATTGAGAGAATTAATAAAGGTAAAAACACATTAGTATTACCTACGTTACCATCACATCACGTCACGTAAAGTCATGGGTAGTCAGAAAGATGTACCTAGTTCAAAGTTTTCCCATAATATTGTAGGCAATCTTGTTCAGGACAACCATGCAGTGTGGTCCACACTACTATCACGTCACGTGAGCGCAAGGCAGAGCTCCTTCAAGCTAACTAGGCTGGCAAATCTGAGACAAAATCAACAAACACAGAGAAACATGATTGTTCCGGATGCTTACAGTTAATTCTTTTTTGAGAAACGACTGATTTTTTTATTCCATATTGTTACTTTCTTATTCATTTTAGAAGCATGAGTTTCAGAATGAAATTTCTTTCATTCTGAAAATCATGCCATTTACAAACACAGCAGAGGTTTCATTCAGTTTCGCCTGAAACGTTGTAATAAGATAAAGAGTAGAGACCACTGGTACATCCACTAAAGTTTTTCATTAAGAACAGCAACATGTTGGAATCACACGAGGAACCTCTTGGGTTCTTTGTTATTGTTGGTGCATGTTGTTGTTGTAGCGGCTTTAGCTATAGCCGAAAGGTGATGACAGAATGGAGAAAATGTCTTTTCTATCAGCCATACACCAGGGTGATGGTCCCTAGCCATGTTTAATTAGCTCGTCCTGAACCATAGTCAACCATCGTGAGGACACAGCTTGTTCTTTAAAGCAGAGAGAACCCTTTGAAAAACTGCCATCTAGCTAGGCTGGTTAGGGTTAGCAGTTCTCCTCCCTGTTTAGAGACCCTGTTTAGAGCTAGATGCTAGTATAATGTCCCCTAGCCAGACAACAGTCCCTGTCCTAAAGAACCTAAGAGGCCATTGACATTGAGAAGGTTCATTCTGAAGATCTGGAAAGCGACGCTCCGAGTATTCCCAATTCAGTTTAATATCTTGCTGAAGACTGACTCTATGTCTGGACAGCCAATAGCACCGTGAGCCCCATTGGGCACCGATTTGCCCTCTGTTCAGGCTCATCAAATGTGACGCGGTGTAGAACGTAAAACAAACAGAGATTTCATTTCACAACCGGTGGGGTGGCTCAGGACAGGATGTATCACTTGTGCATAGGATTAATAAGGAATGAGAAATAGAGGGTGTCTATAAGATGTGTGGACACACGACACACCTAATAATAGGTACTAGTCTACTAGGGATGTTACCTCCATCTACTGCAGTAGGTCTGGTATGCAATCTATCTACAAATCTACATACTTCAGATAAAGTTACCATGCACTGCTGGTTTGGAGATTTACAAAGTTAACAAGTCTTCGATAGCAAGATTTGTTATCACTTTTGTAATACTGACTTGGTGGGGGAACATTTACCGCCAGGAGGTTTTTGGAGGATTATTTATTATTTATTGCCCATCAAGCTGGGTGAATAGCGTTTTCTTACCAAGACATGGATTAAAAAATAATAATAATAAAAAAAAAAAAATACCTAAATAAAAAACAAACAAAACAAAGTTTATATAAAAAATAAATTGCCTGATTCAAGAAATTCAAAATAAAGAGTTTAAACTTGAACCTCGCTTCGACCAATCAACTGATTGTGGAGTACCGAACAGGGGGCATAGTTTTAGGCTGCGTAGCTACCTGTGTTTGTTATGTTTAATTAGTGGTGGCATGGTTTATTAGAATTTTATGACCCGACTTTGAGGTTGAGGTAAAAAAATCTTCCCAATATACCTACTTCGCGAACTCGGCGTAGCTACCTGTGTTTGTTATGTTTAATTAGTGGTGGCATGGTTTATTAGAATTTTATGACCCGACTTTGAGGTTGAGGTAAAAAATCTTCCCAATATACCTACTTCGCAAACTCAGCTATTTAGATGTGAACTATACGGTAGAGATTGAAGCTTTAGGCCCGGTACACAAGAAGGTCTCTCAATATGGGCTTCTACCTGCCTCGGTGGTGTAGTGGTCAAGGCGCTCGCCTGGTAAACATAAACAGGAGGGCGTGGGTTCAATCCCAGCCGAGGTATGGAAATTTATCCTCAATATAATTTGAGAATTTGACCACCATAATAGTAGTAGCCTACTGCTGGAGTAAAGGGACTTTTCAGTCCTATGCGAGCAGTATAAATAAGCACTGTAATTATTATTCTAACCTGTGGTCTTTCGACAGATGGTTTTCCAAATTAGACTTTCGAGTTTCGACAGATGTACGTGATATTTGTGCAAATTTTAGGTTTAACGAGTGAAATTTCGCGACTGTTGGAAGGCCAAGATGAGACACATTGTAGCATTGTACCGGACTTTAGACTCAAATTTAGCTTAGAATTCTCGTCCTTCTTCTTCTCCTCCTCCTCCTTCTCTGCTTCCTCCTTCTTCTTCTTCTTCTCTGCTTCCTCCTTCTTCTTCTTCTCTGCTTCCTCTTCTGCTTCTCCTTCTTTACATATTTTTCCTCCACCTCCTATTAATCTTGATTCTTGCTCTCCTGTTCCTCCTTCATTTCTTTCTTCTCCTCCTTCCCCTCTCCCCCTCCTCTATCTTCTTTAACTTCATCCCTCCGCCCCGCCAAGTCAAGAAAGTTTGACCGCGCTACTAGAGATATTATACGCGACAGGGAAAGTAGCCGTTTTCAGTTAGTTGTAGAGGGACAACTACAAATGTTGGAAGAAAATGGATAGAGAACAAGAGGGAAGAAAAGGACGTGATGGGAAGAAGAGAGGAAGAGAACATTGTGGAGTTTGATTCTCCATTCAACGACAGTGGTCAAGACGCTCGCCTGGTAAACAGGAGGGCGTGGGTTCGATCCCAGCCGAGGCATGGAATTTTATCCTCATTTATTTGAGAGTGTGACTCAAAGCTAGATATCATTACCAACTAGACTCATCTGTGTCAACTTGTAGAACTGAAAAGCTAAAAACATCTTGGAGGAATGTCCATCTTTATTCAAATTTCCCGAGATTAGAAAGATGATATACAAAACTCATTTGCCATCAATAGGAACTTTTTCACTTTATAAATATTCGTTTTGTCATAATGGTGATGTCTAGGTAATAATTGGACTGATCTAACACAAGCCAGTGGCGGAAGGTAAGTATTGGCTTTTGACGCAGTCTAATGGAGGATTTCACCAATGACTTAATCAGAGAGACACTCTGCAGCTGACACAAGTGCGTGAATATCGACATTCACGTCTTCGGTACACAAACGTAGTAGAAGGTGTGATTTTCGTTCATTTTTTTAGGCGGGCCTTCGCGGGCCGCAAAAATGAGCTCGCGGGCCGCATGCGGTCCGCGGGCCGCGGGTTGGACAAGCCTGTTCTAGGGGTACCTCTGTGGCTGCCCACCAGTGTGACTGAGTGGTCTCAACCTGGAGGTGCTGGGTTCGAACCCGGCCAAGGCGGGAATTTTTTGACCGAACTTTTCCGTTCTTGGATAGGCATGGATGTGAAAGAATGTTCCTTGAAGTAATGCGAAAGCGGTTCCAAGGTAGGTAAAAAAAAATCTGGTGTGAACATAGCACATTTCCTTATCCTATTGAATGATGCTTATTTGAGTGTTCTTTTACCCTAACTTTTACAATACCTCTAACCGTTTAGTCGATATACCTGAAAACCGCCAAAAAAACGGTAGAAAACTGCCAAAAAGCGGTCAAAATATCGCCAACCGCAGCACCTATCTCAACCAATTTTCGTGTCGCATCCTTGTCACATTTCACAGCTACATACAAAATTTCAAATCTCTAGCTCTTACCCTTCTCGTGATATTTTGTTTACAGACAGACAGACAGACAGACAGACACACACACGGACCAATGGCTGAAACTTTGGATTTAGGCTCTAGGGACCTCAAAACGTGTTTTGGCACTAAAAACTGACCATCGAAAATTTGACCCGATTACATGACTTTCCTTCCTATAGGATAAGGAAAGTAAAAAGATCTCCTCTGATAATTTTGATCCTAGTATTCCTCGGTCTTCGGTACTGATTCTCTCTGGTCAAATGTGAATCAGATATGGTGAATGATGATTGGTGATTCCTGATTCTTATCGGCGGATTCGATCTATTATTTGACTTCGAAATCACTCAACGATACATCGTCTGACCATAATTATACAGGCTGGATCTGTGATCAAGTTCCAAATCGGACCAAAATGGTCAGCTCCCATGGTGTAGTGGTCATTGCGCTCGCCTTGCACGCGGGAGACCCAGGATTCGAATCCCGGAGGGATCAAAAAAATTGTAGCATGCAAATCGTTGATTCCGTGACTGGCTGTTGCGGGGCCCACTCAGCCTCGTGAGGAAAATGAGTACCTATGCAATATAAATGCGCATAGCGAACAGTGCCAGATTGGTCATTAAATATAAGATGCTGATTATTGAGATATTTGGAAAAACGTACAATGCTACAGTGAGCACCAAATCTGTGATATAAGAACACAAAGAAACGGCATTTATTTACCTATTATCTCAGATTAGACCAAGGCAGCCTATAATAGTTAGCTTGGTTGGTAGCGCGTCTGCCTTGTAAGCGCTAGGCCGCGAGTTCGATTCCCGCCCGGGGCGTATCTTATCCTAAACGGATAATGTTCGTCCTCGGAACGGCTGGCTTTCTCCTATTCTGTCTTTCTTCTCTCTTCGCTTTCGGAACGAAAAGACCTTAGCAGTTACAGCTCTCTCTGTCAAACCTCTTGAAAAAAAAAGGCATTTATTTATTATTTATCGGACCAAAATACCGATGTCTTCCTCTTTTTCTGGTCACCCTGTATCAGGTGTCCACTCACAATGAGTTAAGTCCTAGTCTGATTAGAAGAGTACTAAATAAGAAATCCAACTTCCAACCTGATTGACTTGTATCAGGCATATCGAAATACAATCTCTACCCTGGCCTGATGGTTAGTTAGTTACCTGATGGCTCTAGCTAGTAGTGACCTGATGGTTAGTTGGAATAGAATATAATGTTACTTTTACTAATTAGATGCATAAATAGGTAATTGGGAGTTATTATTGTTAGCTATGAAGAATAAGAGAGGTACGCACTGAGAAAAAAACTGGGGTTCCCGAAGTCTAATCGAGTGACTGGGTTCCGAAATTAATTTATTATTGAAGGGGTACGGGTGCCCAAGTCAATATTAGGTTTGATGGCAGAAAGCGCCCTCGGCAACAAAGGTAGCTGAGTGGGTTTCACTCTGGGTTTCCATTTCCGGAGGCCCTGGTTTCTATTCTTGGCCAAATCCGGCTTCCGAAGCCCGAAATTAGTAACGAAATTCTGAAGAGGCTCTTAGTTCTGTCACAAATGAAACAACGAATAACGCGTGCTCTTTTCTCTTATTAACTTTTCTAATATCTCCCATTCTGGTTTGTGATTTCAGATGAATCAATTATGTCGGGTGTGTGGAGAACCGGCAGCTGGCTTTCACTTCGGAGCTTTCACCTGTGAGGGTTGCAAGGTAAGCTTTGATATATGCTTTGTAATACTTTGTAGATTTACAGTCAATTTCAGACTTTTTTAAGCTACTACTTACTTGGATACCTACGTTAGGTTTACATAATTATTATGATGTTTTCGTCTTTATGTATTGTGAGTATTGACGCCCAATTCTTACAAACGCATGTCCAAGACAGTACCTTATTTTGGGGAATGGAGGCGATAGCCGGCAGGTGCCCCCTTTCAATCGTCCACCAGGGGTGGATGGAGGTGGAGGGACTACTAAAAAAAAGTAGCCTATTTTAACCCGATTTGAATTTACTGATCAAAATATTCCGACGTTTTCGATACTGCATCCTACCTATGTCATTTAATTTGAAACCTCCCGTCCCTATCTGATTGCAGCTCCCCTTCTTCGGCCCGCACATTCACAAACAACCTCTCCTCGATCTCAGAATGCAAGAACAACACGAGTGCTCATCAACAAGAAGAATCGCCACCTCCTGCAAGTCCTGCCGTCTCCGCCCAGAGTGTCTCCATGGTGGGCATGAGCAAGAGTGGCTCGCGCTACGTCGTCGCAGAAACTGGTTCAAAATCCTCACTGCCTCCTCCAGGGAACAGCAGCAAGCACAGCAGAGTCAGTGCGCGGCGGCGGATTCGTTATGACAAGGCGCAGGAGCAGTGATAATACAACTTCAGAGCGCCCAAGTCCCCGAAGGGAGATGCTGTCACCCGCCGCTGCTTTACCCAAATGTCTTCTGGTCGCGCCCGGGACCAGGGTTCCTGCCCTTCCCGTCAGCAGCAGCCCACCTACCCTTCCTCGCGCCCAATCCCTTCCTCACCCCAACGTCACCGTTCAACCCCCACCAACTCCCAAACACGTTCCTCTTCCCGTTCATAACGAACCCGATGCCTTCCCCCGGGATATCCCGGATGGGCCCTAGCTCCCCGTCTTCCTCTTCATCAATCTCGTCCTCCCCAGCTGTCGCCCCTCTCAACAACAACCCTAGCACCCCTGAGAAGAAACCTCCGGAGCTGGGACCAATACAGGACGCCGCCATAGACTTATCGGTGAAAGCGGGTAGCAATTCCACGGTGGACTTCGCCAGTTCGAAACCAGGGCTGGATTTAAGGAACTCGGGGCCGGCTGAAGACAGACCTTCGTCTGAAGGGGAGAGGGAAGACGTGAGAGATGATATCAATGTTAGTATAGTGACCAACAATGTTAACCTGATTCTGGACGGGAACAATTTGGATGGGAGGCTGACTAGTAAAATTCCACTGGATTTGACGTGTACGAAAACGTGATGGTCTCCTAATTACAATGTAGTTAAATAAATAAGTATTGTACAGGTACAGGGAAATGTAGATGAAGGGCTAAATTGGAATGGGAAACTTGTGAAGGACAAAGTTATGTTTTTTACAGCAAGGTCTGTTCAGAGTAGGGAATTTAGGGATGTAGGTATTGAATAAGTTCAACTTAGAATAAAATTAAAACTGCGAAGAAACTACTATCACGTCACGTGAGCTCACGTGACGATATGGTAATGTGTTTCATCCTTTCCTGTAAATACTTTTCAATATTGTACAAACCTTTATAAATAAATCTATTTAAATGACACAAATATAGGTATCTATTGTTTAAATATCGAGTAAATTACTGAGTTCTCTTTTTTCTTGCCTGTTCTCTGGTTTTCAGATTGTCAAAAAAAAAAAAAACAGAGTTTTTACTTTCTATTTTCCCAATATACCTATATTCCTAGCTACATAAAACCTGATGTTATGAAGCGAAGGCTAACCAAGGGAGATATTCGAAACTCCATCACATTTAGTTCCGACACTCCATTACATGGAGTTTCGGACTCCATAGAGTGGGTTTTTAAGAACTTTTCTGAGGGAGTTCTGCGGGCCAGCACTGAATTATATTGAATTTCATCAAAGAAATACTTGGTAGGTATTACCTATCAGAACATACCTAATTCACCTGATTGTACCTATTTAATAAATTACATTAAATATTCAGTTATTCACCATGCTAACTGAACTCGTATGTGGGTTCTCTATGAGTATGATGTGAAGATGAGCACTTGGGTCAGGAATTGTATCTCATATCATAATTTGGATCAAGTCCAAGCGATTTTTTTTTGCAAAAGTATAAAATGCAAGATCAAAACATTGCGAGTGAGCAGGAGGGCGGGCACAATGCGCGCTCAGAAAATTTTATTTTCGACTTTTCGACCGTACGGATAATCGGTAGGTACCAATTTTCCGGTCAATCGCGCCTGTAAGGTTGAATTTTTTTTGAGGTTTGATATACCTAGAGGGAACTGTAACTGCTCTGGTATTATCGTCCCAAAATCAAAGAGAGAAGACAGGATAGGAGAAAGCCAGTCGTTCCGAGAACGAACATTATCCGTTATTGTTACTACTTTTTTCCACTTATTTGTTTTCGTTTTTCGATTGCAAATATTTCAACGGCTTACTTTCTGGTGTTCTCTAGTTGACCCAGCACAGGGTTCTGGGTCGCCCATCTGATGAACATGCTCGTACTACGGAACATGTACTGAACTGCTAAGGTCTTATCGTCTCGAAAGCAAAGAAAGAAGGAAAGACAGGATAGAAGAAAGCCAGCCGTTCCGAGAACGAACCTCATCCTTGTAGGATAAAATCCGCCGGGCGTTAATCAAACCCACGGCCGGCGGCCTAGAGCTTTTTTTGGTTTGATTTATCATGGGTTTGATATGTCAGGCGATTACGCTCCCAATGCGAGTCGGGCCTTAAGGACCTGATCGTGTATGCCGGGCCTGTCCAAACTCGTTTGGCCACAGTTAGAAATGTCGAGTTTCCCATAGGATCTCTATGAGTATGATGTGAAGATGAGCACTTGGGTCAGGAATTGTATCTCATATCATAATTTGGATCAAGTCCAAGCGATTTTTTTTTTTTGCAAAAGTATAAAATGCAAGATCAAAACATTGCGAGTGAGCAGGAGGGCGGGCACAATGCGCGCTCAGATTTTTTTTTTTTAGGAAGTTTGACAGAGGGAACTGTAACTGCTATGGTCTTATCGTCCCGAAATTGAAGAGAAAAGGAAGACAGGATAGGAGAAAACCAGCCGTTCCGAGAACGAACATTATCCCACCAGGATAAAATCCGCCCCGGGCGGGAATCGAACCCGCGGCCTAGCGCTTACAAGGCAGACGCACTACCAACTAAGCTAACTAGGCTGGAGAAAATTTTATTTTCGATTTTTCGACCGTACGGGTAATCGGTACCAATTTTTCGGTCAATCGCGCCTGTAAGGTTGAATTTTTTTGAGGTTTGATATAGAGGGAAGAGGTTTGATAGAGGGAACTGTAACTGCTAAGGTATTATCATCCCAAAATCGAAGAGAGAAGACAGGAGATGAGAAAGCCAGCCGTTCCGAGAACGAACATTATCCGTTATTGTTACTACTTTTTTCCACTTATTTGTTTTCGTTTTTCGATTGCAAATATTTCAACGGCTTACTTTCTGGTGTTCTCTATTTGACCCAGCACAGGGTTCTGGGTCGCCCACCTGATGAACATACTCGTACTACGGAACATGCTACGACACAGACCACACGAGTCTAATGTAGCAGGCCAACTGCATGGAAAATATACGCGACTTCTTTTTCAATAACTGAGGAAGTGAGATATGTTGGAGGGTAAATAATTGAAGAGTATAAACATGTGTATTTGTACAATAATGAACTGTTAATATTATTAATACTGGTGCTCACAACACAACATTAACAAGTCGACCTGGCTTGGGACAAGATATGGATTTACAAGATATGGCTAGGGACAAGATATGGATTTAAATGGAATATGGATGCTCCTCGCAGTGACCTATGTGGAATTGTAGATAGAGGTAGGTATTATTAGTTATCAAATAGGACTAGAAGAGATATGGCTAGGGACAAGATATGGATTTAAATGGAATATGGATGCTCCTCGCAGTGACCTATGTGGAATTGTAGATAGAGGTAGGTAGGTATTATTAGTTATCAAATAGGACTAGAAGAACTTACTAGTCTCGGTGTGTTGGACTGTAGAATAGAATAGAATATAATATAATAGAATAGAATAGAGCAAGAGCCCTATGGTCCTCTTCCCGAAATCGAAGAGAGAAGGAAGACAGGATAGGAGAAAGCTAGCCGTTCCGAGAACGAACATTATCCGTTCAGGATAAAATCCGCCTCGGGCGTTCATCGGACTCGCGGCCTAGCGCTTACAATGCGGGCGCGCTCCCAACCAAGCTAACTAGGCTGGCTTATGGTGACTCTGCAAACAAGGATTTCTTAAAGGACCCGATTTAAAGCCTAGTTAGCTTAGTTGGTAGTGCTGCCTTGTAAGCGCTAGGCCGCGGGTTCGATTCCCGCCCGGGGCGGATTTTATCCTGATGGGATAATGTTCGTTCTCGGAACGGCTGGCTTTCTCCTATCCTGTCTTCCTTCTCTCCTCGATTTCGGGACGATAAGACCATAGCAGTTAAAGTTCCCTCTGTCAAACCTCTTAAAAAAAAAAAAAAAAAAAAAAAAAAAAAAAAAAAAAAAAAAAAACAAAAAAACAAAACTCTTTTTCTTTACTAAATTTTTCGCTGTCACAGTCCAACCAAATTTTGTTTCGCAAATTTTCTTTGGCAGTTAGTTGCTCTCTAACTTTTTACGGTACTTTTTACTCCAATTATTTTTTTACTTAAATTACTTTCCGCTTATTTTTTTCCAAACTAAAATTTTTCTTTCATTTAATTTTTCGTTGGTAGTTTCGAGCAGCTGTGCATCAACTACGCCAACGAACACCTGCAGTACTACTTCAACCAGCACGTGTTTCAATACGAACAGGAAGAATACAACAAGGAGGGTATTCGTTGGCGCCATATTGAATTCTCGGACAATACGCTGTGTCTGCAGCTGGTCGAGGGGAAACCCAATGGTCTCCTGTGTGTTCTGGATGATCAAGCCAAGTAAGTTTTGAATAGAATAGAATAGAATAGAATAAGGAGGGAATTCGTTGGCGCCATATTGAATTCTCGGACAATACGCTGTGTCTGCAGCTGGTCGAGGGGAAACCCAATGGTCTCCTGTGTGTTCTGGATGATCAAGCCAAGTAAGTTTTGAATAGAATAGAATAGAATAGAATAAGGAGGGAATTCGTTGGCGCCATATTGAATTCTCGGACAATACGCTGTGTCTGCAGCTGGTCGAGGGGAAACCCAATGGTCTCCTGTGTGTTCTGGATGATCAAGCCAAGTAAGTTTTGAATAGAATAGAATAGAATAGAATAAGGAGGGAATTCGTTGGCGCCATATTGAATTCTCGGACAATACGCTGTGTCTGCAGCTGGTCGAGGGGAAACCCAATGGTCTCCTGTGTGTTCTGGATGATCAAGCCAAGTAAGTTTTGAATAGAATAGAATAGAATAGAATAAGGAGGGAATTCGTTGGCGCCATATTGAATTCTCGGACAATACGCTGTGTCTGCAGCTGGTCGAGGGGAAACCCAATGGTCTCCTGTGTGTTCTGGATGATCAAGCCAAGTAAGTTTTGAATAGAATAGAATAGAATAGAATAAGGAGGGAATTCGTTGGCGCCATATTGAATTCTCGGACAATACGCTGTGTCTGCAGCTGGTCGAGGGGAAACCCAATGGTCTCCTGTGTGTTCTGGATGATCAAGCCAAGTAAGTTTTGAATAGAATAGAATAGAATAGAATAAGGAGGGAATTCGTTGGCGCCATATTGAATTCTCGGACAATACGCTGTGTCTGCAGCTGGTCGAGGGGAAACCCAATGGTCTCCTGTGTGTTCTGGATGATCAAGCCAAGTAAGTTTTGAATAGAATAGAATAGAATAGAATAAGGAGGGAATTCGTTGGCGCCATATTGAATTCTCGGACAATACGCTGTGTCTGCAGCTGGTCGAGGGGAAACCCAATGGTCTCCTGTGTGTTCTGGATGATCAAGCCAAGTAAGTTTTGAATAGAATAGAATAGAATAGAATAAGGAGGGAATTCGTTGGCGCCATATTGAATTCTCGGACAATACGCTGTGTCTGCAGCTGGTCGAGGGGAAACCCAATGGTCTCCTGTGTGTTCTGGATGATCAAGCCAAGTAAGTTTTGAATAGAATAGAATAGAATAGAATAAGGAGGGAATTCGTTGGCGCCATATTGAATTCTCGGACTGCATTTGTCATCTTGTAGGTTGGGTTCTTTGATGATGTGTTTTCTGTGATTCTTGGTTGCCACTACCTGGTCTTGGATTGAGATGAAGAACCCTTCTGTTTCAGGGAAGAGTTTCCCTTCGGTTAGCCACTTGCACGACTGTTCTACGTCGACATGAGGGTGGTCTAGTTCGTTGGGATATCTTCCATGTAGAGACTTGGTCTTCCATTCATTGATTTTTCTTTGAAGTTGGTTAATCGGGATGTTGGTGATTGTGCTGGGCTGTTCTGATAAGTTTCTATCTATCTATTGCTTCAATCCTAGGATTGGTTGACAACATTTCTCCATCTGTCTCTGTCCTGGGTCATTTCTTTCATTTCTTCGTAATTGTTGCAACCAGCGAATTGTATGATTTGGTTGATGTAAGATGTCCTTGGTCTTCCTTGTCCTTGTGCTCCTTCTCTCTTTCCTTCGATGATGTTCTTTACAAATTGGTTGTGTCTGAAAAGGTGGCCCATCCAGCGATGTCTTCTCTCCTGAATCATTCTCCAAATTTGTCTTCTTTCATTCACCATCTGCAAGACCCTCACATTACTGACTCGTTCTGTCCACTTGATCTTCTTCATCTTCCTCCAGCACCACATCTCAAACGCTTCAATCCTCTTCTTTTCAGCCTTGTTCATCGTCCACGTCTCTGACCCGTATAGTGCCACACTCCATACTAAACTCTTCACTAATCTTTTCCTTAGTTCTATGTCTATGTTATTTGAACAAAATAGTGATATTTTCTTGTAGAATGCTGCTTTAGCTTGGCCAATTCTTTGCTTGATGTCAGATAAACTTTTCCCATCTTCAGTTATACAGCTGCCAAGATACTTAAAGGATTTTGTTTGTTTAAGAGGGTTGTTTCTGAGAGTGATGTTGACTTCTTCAGGTTCATTAGTGCACATTAAGATTTCTGTTTTCTTTATGTTGATTTTCATAAAAAACTGGTTCGTTAATACGTCATCCATATAGTCTAGGGCTCTTCTCAGGTTGAATTCATCAGGTGCAATAATAGCGATATCATCTGCAAATCTTAACATTTGTATCCTATGTGTTCTATTTAATACTATTCCCGTGCAGCATTCTTTGATGATGTTCATGGCCCTTTCAATGTATAGATTAAATAGGTATGGCGATAAATTGCATCCCTGTCTAACTCCTTTCCTGATCTTTGCAGTTCTTCTTTCACTGTTGTTGACTTTGATGCCGGCCACTTGGTTCTTGTACAGGCTGTGGATCACCCTCCGGTCTTTAAAGTTTATTCCTGTTTCTTTGAGAATGTTAAACATGATGTTCCAGTTGACGTTGTCGAAAGCTTTTTGGAGGTCGACAAAAGCTATGAATAATGGTCTTTTCACTCTCATACTTTCTTCAGTGAGTAGCCTCAGAGATAGAATAGCTTCACGAGTGCCTCTCCCATTTCTAAACCCAAACTGGTCTTCACTTAGTTCTAAGTCAATTTTCTTTTCTATTCTTCTTTTGATGATGGTGGTTAGTAGTTTAGAGCAATGGGTCAGGATACTGAGGGTTCTAAAATCTTCACACCTTTTTGAGACAGCCTTCTTTGGAATTATTACTATTTCACTTTCATTGAAATCTTCAGGGACAGCGCCTGTGTCATACATTTCTCTGATTAGTTCTAGCATAAGATCTTTCATTTCTTCGTCTAAAGCTTTAATCAATTCTGCTGATAGTTGGTCTATTCCACATGCCTTCTTGGGTTTGAGGGAATTTAAGGCCCATTCAAATTCTTCTTTGGTAATTTTCGTACCTGATGTATCTTCATTTTCTTCATCCAAATCATTTAACTCATCTTCATCACGGTATAGTTTTTCAATGTAAGTCTTCCATCGATTTACTATCTCGTTATCATCTACTGATAAGTTTAGTGGAGTATAATTTTGGTCTGCTTGTGTGGCTACTCTGATCAGATCTGATTCTGTTTGTTTGTTCCAGAAGTATTCTTTTATGTTTTGGATTTGTTTGTTGTGCATGTGTGTTATATCTATAAATCCTCGGCCTCCTTGATTTCTTGGGATGGTGATTCTTTCGCATGCGCTCTTCGGATGGTGTTTGTTGAATTTCGTTAGGGTTGTTCTCAGATTTCTTTCCAGTGCTTCTAGTTCTGTTTTGGACCAGTTGATAATGCCGAACGAATATGTGAGTATAGGTATGGCAAAGGTGTTCACTGCTTTGGTTAGGTTTTTGGAGTTTTCTATCTATCTATTGCTTCAATCCTAGGATTGGTTGACAACATTTCTCCATCTGTCTCTGTCCTGGGTCATTTCTTTCATTTCTTCGTAATTGTTGCAACCAGCGAATTGTATGATTTGGTTGATGTAAGATGTCCTTGGTCTTCCTTGTCCTTGTGCTCCTTCTCTCTTTCCTTCGATGATGTTCTTTACAAATTGGTTGTGTCTGAAAAGGTGGCCCATCCAGCGATGTCTTCTCTCCTGAATCATTCTCCAAATTTGTCTTCTTTCATTCACCATCTGCAAGACCCTCACATTACTGACTCGTTCTGTCCACTTGATCTTCTTCATCTTCCTCCAGCACCACATCTCAAACGCTTCAATCCTCTTCTTTTCAGCCTTGTTCATCGTCCACGTCTCTGACCCGTATAGTGCCACACTCCATACTAAACTCTTCACTAATCTTTTCCTTAGTTCTATGTCTATGTTATTTGAACAAAATAGTGATATTTTCTTGTAGAATGCTGCTTTAGCTTGGCCAATTCTTTGCTTGATGTCAGATAAACTTTTCCCATCTTCAGTTATACAGCTGCCAAGATACTTAAAGGATTTTGTTTGTTTAAGAGGGTTGTTTCTGAGAGTGATGTTGACTTCTTCAGGTTCATTAGTGCACATTAAGATTTCTGTTTTCTTTATGTTGATTTTCATAAAAAACTGGTTCGTTAATACGTCATCCATATAGTCTAGGGCTCTTCTCAGGTTGAATTCATCAGGTGCAATAATAGCGATATCATCTGCAAATCTTAACATTTGTATCCTATGTGTTCTATTTAATACTATTCCCGTGCAGCATTCTTTGATGATGTTCATGGCCCTTTCAATGTATAGATTAAATAGGTATGGCGATAAATTGCATCCCTGTCTAACTCCTTTCCTGATCTTTGCAGTTCTTCTTTCACTGTTGTTGACTTTGATGCCGGCCACTTGGTTCTTGTACAGGCTGTGGATCACCCTCCGGTCTTTAAAGTTTATTCCTGTTTCTTTGAGAATGTTAAACATGATGTTCCAGTTGACGTTGTCGAAAGCTTTTTGGAGGTCGACAAAAGCTATGAATAATGGTCTTTTCACTCTCATACTTTCTTCAGTGAGTAGCCTCAGAGATAGAATAGCTTCACGAGTGCCTCTCCCATTTCTAAACCCAAACTGGTCTTCACTTAGTTCTAAGTCAATTTTCTTTTCTATTCTTCTTTTGATGATGGTGGTTAGTAGTTTAGAGCAATGGGTCAGGATACTGAGGGTTCTAAAATCTTCACACCTTTTTGAGACAGCCTTCTTTGGAATTATTACTATTTCACTTTCATTGAAATCTTCAGGGACAGCGCCTGTGTCATACATTTCTCTGATTAGTTCTAGCATAAGATCTTTCATTTCTTCGTCTAAAGCTTTAATCAATTCTGCTG
>NW_007378382.1:51098-137747 GCF_000475195.1 Diaphorina citri | reverse complement strand
ACTCCCCGGTGTCAACAAATTTCCCTTTTATTTGTGAACCATTAAGAAGTAAGCATGTGAATAGTTAATCCCATGTGACTTTTCACGCGGAATCGAATGGTGCTACTTTTAGCACTCTTGACTTACAGTTGAGAAGTTTCGGGTTCGATACTCCCCTGTGTCAACAAATTTCCCTTTTATTTGTGAACCATTAACAAGTAAGCATGTGAATAGTTGATCCCATGGGATTTTTCACGCCGAATCGAATGGTGAAACTTTTAGAACTCTCTGACTTACAGTTGAGAAGTTGCGGGTTCGATACTCCCCGGTGTCAACGATACTTACAGTTGAGAAGTTTAATGTAATAGAAAGTCGTGTGATGTTCACACCAGATTTTTTCTTTTTTTTTTACATTTTATATTTGACCTTTAACTTTTGCAAGTGGAGTGCCCGTGTCGCTGTCATTTTAGTTTCCCATGTTAGCATGTAGGCAGTTATTCATCTTGTCCGAATACATATGTAATTATAGGTAATAATGTCAGCTGTATTCACATTACAATGTATTCATATTACAGTCGACAGCAGGCTAAAATAGTCATGTTACTGACGCATGACACACTCACATAAAATACAGAGATTTTCAAAAGTCTTACAGGGTGTTAAAAAAGTTTCACCATTTAATGTCAAGTTACCCATTTATGTATGTACTATGTAAATGTAAATGCAGTTTCGGGGTTCGATACTCCCCGGTGTCAACGATACTTACAGTTGAGAAGTTTAATGTAATAGAAAGTCGTGTGATGTTCACACCAGATTTTTTTCTTTTAATTTTTAGCCCACTTTAACAAGTTTTTGTCTTTCGTGGGACCTCTCTCAAGGTGTTACCTATATTTTTGTATATAATCCGATGATCTTAAGGAACTCCAGCATGGCTTTCACTCCCTCAGGCTCATCAAGAAGGGAGGGTTTGCAAGCTTTCAGGAGGAAGAAAAAAACGATTTATTTTCGGGAGTTTTACAGATTTTCAATCCCTTATTTTGGGTTAATGTAGGGGGTGAATGATTCCACCCCCCAAATTGTGACATTGTAGACTTATAGAGTGATCTAGAGCACCAAAATCTAACTTCTTCATCTGTACGACTGAAGTGTGACAAATAAATCCTATTGTAGAGCCGTTTTTAGGCATTTAGTCAAACTCTTTGCTAATCCGTAGCAAATATAACGGTGGAGTTCCAAAACTGCATAAACATAAATGTATTATCTTGAGAAATGGTCCATGAGCTCTGTCGTTTCTTAAACGACAATATTCTACTCTACACGTACGTTGTATATGCTTACATTGGGTTGTAGCCCGTGAGGGTTATGTGGTGTCAATCAAGTTCGTGAGACTTGCAAACTGCATAAACATAAATGTATTATCTCGAGAAATGGTCCATGAGCTCTGTCGTTTCTTAAACGACAATATTCTGCTCTTCACGTAAGTTGTATATGCTTATAGCTGTAGCATAGGTTGCATTATTGGCAATTCTGCATACAGCTTCATTGTGAGTTTCAGCCAATTCTGCACATGCTCTCGTGATGTGATTTACCGGTACTCCGGTTTCCTGCCGTTTTAGGAGTTCCAATTTCTCCAAACCTAATTCAGATCGGAGTATTCCAGTTGATTCGTAACATACAGAGACAATACACGGGTACATAGTTCTATGTATGGATTTACAATACATACGTATATCTATGTATGAAATAATCCATATTGTACTTACTTTAGATCCTAATATGGGCTTTACAGGGTGTCCCGAAAGTCTGGGTCCAAGGCAAAAGCCTTTTACCTATAGGTCCAGGGAACCATATACATTTCTAAAAACTGCTATAATTTTTCGTATACTCACAAGGTGGTTGTCAGGAAGATTTTTTCTAATCTTACCTAAAATAAAACGAATTAATGAAACAAAAAAGTGTGTAACTAGAAAAAATAGTAAATGTTTAATGTAACTTTTTTTAGGGATTCAAAATCGGCCTATTATCGGCCCTGGACTCGAAATTCACATGTTTCACATACAGGAGGGATGTAAAATTCTCATCCCTCTTGAAGAAACACCCTATATGTTACCTGAAAACGAATTAATGAAACAAAAAAGTGTGTAACTAGAAAAAATAGTAAATATTTAATGTAACTTTTTTTAGGGATTCAAAATCGGCCTCGAAATTCACATGTTTCACATACAGGAGGGATGTAAATTTCTCATCCCTCTTGAAGGCTATCAAAGTCAACTTCTAGTTGTCCCTTCTATTTTAGAAACACCCTATATGTTACCTGGTGTTCATCTACTTTAGGACCACCCTGTACGGAATGATCGTGATGCGTTCTCGAGAAATGTGTCTCAGTTTTGTCTGGTTCATCGTGCCATGTCTGAATCGAATCAGAGATGTCTGAATCATTTCAAGTTACATATTTGACAAACGAGTTCAAATTGAAGAACCTAAGTGCGAGCATTTAGCTTATAGGTAACAGGAACTAGTTAGCGTTTTATTTTTATTTCTTTTTTTACGCTAAGTACCTATAATGGCAAAGTTTCACTTAAAGCTCTAGCAGGGCCGGGTTTATATTTTGATTTTAGCGCCTCCTAGGCCCATGAATTTTAGCTCCTTTGAGGTGTGGAGTAGGGGCTCACTGTGAATATAGTCAAAATGAGTAGGTTATTCATTTCCTCCTGGCTACCAATGGTAGTTTCTGGATTTCATTATTTTTATTGGGCTCTTTGAATTCGTGTGCCCCTAGGCCCCAAGTTTGAGGCCAGTGAACCTATGCGTAAATCTGCCCCTGAAGCTCAAAGAAGTGCAAACTACTAACTCAACTTGTGTTCTACTTGGCAACTTGCCATTTACTGTCAAATCTAGTGGAATTGGGTACAAGGAGTTAAGCAGTTTTCTTACTAGAAACTATGTACTTTGGTACTAGTTTTTGGTTCTTGTCTGACTGCATGTCGGAATCAGAAAAAGACGTACCGTAATAGCGTAACTTTACAATTTTGCTCCTGATATTTCGCAAAATTTTGTCGTCAGAGCAACTATTTTAATGAATTGTTAAAAAAATTTCCCTTAATACCTATTCATTACAAATTTTCATTAGTTGGTTTCTTGAAATTAAATTGATTTCAAGAGGGAGGAAAACCTTGCTCTTGAAATCAATTTACAAATGGCCTTGACAAATGGAGTGTGCCTGAAGGCATATGATGTGTTCTAATCCACTCGACTCAAGTTGTGTGAAAAAGCGCACCCTTTTCAGGACTCACACCGTCACCCACTTCTTAGGATAAAATCTGCCCATGCTTCGACACTCTGCTTCGCCGCCACTGATCACGTAATGACGAACGTATTTCCCCCATGCTATTTACTATTTGGGTCGTCTTACCCATATTTTGACCTATACCTTCGGCTACATTCTCCCACGTTTACACCAGGTACTAAATATTGTTTAATTCGACTTCAAGACTAGACTGGAATTTGGCTTAGAGACTCTATTACCAAATTAAAACCCTATGCCATCAACTTACATTCTTACACGGAAAGTATCTAAATCAGACTGCAAAGTCCTCAGTCTAGCTAGGTAGATAGCTTGGTTCAATTCCCGGCCGGGGTGATTCGTATAAATTTAACCCTATTTTTAGGGCTGTTTGCCCCTACACTTAAGTCTCAGAGTGGGCTTTTTGTGTATAAAATTAATCCGGGGTGAACTTTATCCTAAACAGATAAGGTTCGTTCTCGGAACGGCTGGCCTTCTCATATCCTGTCTTCTCTTCGACTTCGGGACAATGAGACCTCCATCAAACCTCTTCAAAAATGGACAAAACAAATTTTAGCTGTGTATGTCTTAACCCATAAGAGCCGAACTTTTTTTGTCTTTCGTTGGATCTTGTTGAAATTTAACCGCTTCTAACTCCGTACTGAGTAAATATGTCAAATAATAGTGAAAATAGTAGGAAATTTTGTTTTCTAACTAATAGACAAAATCCACGATGAACTTCTGACGTAGAGTGACCGAAATATTGGCAAAAAAGAGAGAAGGGTTTGGTCAAGTTTGGTGTGACTTTAATGTAGGCGTTGGTTTTCCATGCTATGTACGAATAGATCTCGTTTTGGTAGACCTTTTCAGTCCAAAGAGAACACGGAAAGCTTCATAATGACATTTCTTAAAGGCTTTGATGGCAGGATTCTCACTTAGTGAGCTCTTCCACCCAACAATTTCGTCATGTATGATCCAAAAACCAATGGATTTTGGTGTTTCTGGCACACTAACTGTTTCAAATTAGTACGGACGGAACAGTACGGAATGCAATCATGTGATAACCTGATATGGCACAGTGGATGTAAAGAATTTCAACTATGTCGGCAGAACCCAAGATCCAATTTAAATCTCATTTCAAAATGAGAATGAT
Organism: Diaphorina citri; assembly: GCF_000475195.1. Classification (NCBI taxonomy): domain Eukaryota; kingdom Metazoa; phylum Arthropoda; class Insecta; order Hemiptera; family Psyllidae; genus Diaphorina; species Diaphorina citri. The sequence goes on along the minus strand of NW_007378382.1, from coordinate 133,332 downwards.
CTAATTGCGACACTGGGTCTTATCTATGAGGTTTTTGGGTGTCTAACCTGCCAGGAGATTCTAGCATAGATTGTTTAGACCACGTTCTAGCATAGATTGTTTAGACTTGGTTCTAGCATAGATTGTTAAACTTGGGCGCGAGTGTTACCTATGTGCCTTGGTCATTCTCTAGTCATTTTAATATGTAACAACTTTTTTTTCTATTAGACGCTTTAACAATGTTTTATGCAAGTCGTCAGTGCCGAATTAACCCCCTAATCCTATACTGCAGATTGTTATACATATGTACTATGTACCTATGACCATTGTCCACTAAATTTGGTGATTCTTCTTCTCCCTTCCTTTCTTCTTTACCGTTCCAACGCAACGTTACATCCTTCAAAACCAAAAGCCCATGTTGGAAGCTGGTGGCTTTAATTTGTTTTCAGCATCACTAGTTATGTTATCAAATTCTTGCATTTCCTGCATATCTACTGGGAAAAGTTTGAATGCCTGAAAAGTGTCTTCTATTTGCAATATGTCAACTGCAGTGGCATCCTCTTCATCTTTAAATTCTCATGTCTATGTTGAATTTCCAGTCGCCTTTGTTATGTCATAATGTCCTGAGAGTGCCTATGGCTATGTGGTGCCTAGTTATGTACTCCTAGTACTATGTACCTATGACCATTGTCCACTAAATTTGGTGATTCTTCTTCTCCCTTCCTTTCTTCTTTACCGTTCCAACGCAACGTTACGGGGCCGGTGTCTGTCGAAGTCACCACCAGACTGACCAGTCTGACCACCATAAACCTCCAGATTCGAAGTTAACCGTGCTAACCACCTTACTGAGGTTGGTTCACAAACACGTACTCAATCCCACAAAGGGTTAATGAAGTTTTCTTTCATTTCGTAGATCTGAACATGAGATTTTTATTGTTATGAAATATTCAGATTGGATTTAGCAAGCTCTGTGCTAGGCATTATTACCAGGCATTGTATGGGAGGTGCGAGGTGCTGTATGATTATGTGAACAAATTGGAGTGAATAATAATTGAAATTAAAAAAGTAATAATAAAAATCATTATAGTGGTGGTAAAAATAGGTAAGGAGTGTTGTGTGATATGAAACATTCCAGTTTATTAAAACTTGAAGATTGCCTTATTTGTAAATTTATCCAAGTTTATCTCGATTTCTTGGGGGTATTTCCACCATAAACCTCCAGATTCGAAGTTAACCGTGCTAACCACCTTACTGAGGTTGGTTCACAAACACGTACTCAATCCCACAAAGGGTTGATAAGGAGAACCAAAAGGCAGATATATTTTGCAGAACCAAAAGGCAGATATATTTTGCAGAACTTCAACTTCAAGTTCTGCAAAATATATCTGCCTTTTGCTTCTCCTTATCAAGTTGACCCACAGAACTTATATATAATGACTGCTGAAACCCTCCAAGAGATCCACAAAGGGTTAATAACTCCTACAACAAGACTACTACCGTACAATAATGCGAGCTCATTACTCCGGCTTGTACCTCTTTGCTTTTGTAATTGAAGGTCAGTTCACACGGTTATCCAAAATTTACTAACAATAGCTCGTCACGATATCTCATTGTTGTACACCGTACCTATTTATTAAGTAAGCTTGTGGGGGAATATCTCATTAAATATTTTATATGAGCCAACTTACGAGTATTATCCATTATGTCGATTTTTTGACTATCTAAAATTTAGCTTATTATGTGTCAGTTTTAATAATGGTTTCTTCAAAAATGAATCAAAGAGACTTGTACCAAAACGTTCCAAGTCGTAAAATTAAGTAATGAGGACTTTAATAAGAGGAGCTTGGAACTTTTTTCCAAGGACATCCAATGTGATGGGTTCCCGGTAAGTTGTTTTTCCATGCTATGTACGAATAGATCTCGTTTTGGTAGACCTTTTCAGTCCAAAGAGAACACGGAAAGCTTCATAATGACATTTTTTAAAGGCTTTAATGGCAGGATTCTCACTCAGTGAGCTCTTCCACCCATCAATTTCGTCATGTATGACCCAAGTTTAGGGACCGTTTTGGATGTTTTTGAGTGCGCCAATGCAATTTTTGGGTACTTTTACATCGGAATAGGACTCTATCTCGAAAAAAATGTTCATTTGGTTGTGCCCCATTGTAAACAGAACTTCTGAAGCTCTATCGTAAAAGATTCTTTCAATTTGAAGTTGCACTCTGCATAGAGCTGGATTGTGTAACTTCAAATTTGGGTCTACTCGTATATGATTGTTGAATTCTATGATATTGCCGTCCATATTAATGTTTTTTGCACCATTTTTGGTCATGAGAAAAACTTCTCGAGTGTTGTATTGGGAGTATTTAAATCAGAAGTTGTGAACTTTCAAGTATAGGAAGGTGTTTGTTTCATTTAAGTGTGCTTAACTTTTCTCTTTTCTACTTCTTCCTTTTCGTATTATATTTCTCTTTGGATATTTTTATCGCTAAGGTCATATTGTTTACTTCTTCTTTCACTTCTTGAGTGCTAGTCTTCTTCTGTGTATTATTTCTTTGGATATGTCTACAGGTAAGGTCATAATGTTTCCTTGGCACATTTCTACGAAATTTCAAGTCTTCAAAGGTTACAAAGTTTCAATCCACAAGGTTCTTTGTGACGAAGAAGAATACGTGAAATACGTCTAACACATTGAAATTAACCAAGTTTCTCTCTTGAACAAAGCTCCTAACTCGAATAACAACTGTTATGTTTTGTTTGTTGGATGAGTGAATTCTTGAATTGATGCACCACTCCTAGTCCAAGGAAAACGGAGTTGTTTGTAGCTTAATTTGAGCACGAGGCACGGTTGATCCAGTGGTAACGCGCTTGCTTACCATGCAGAAGGTCCCGGGTTCGAATCCCACCATCGACATGGATTCGTTGCATAACAGTTCTTACATTTCTTGTGTTTTTCTTCCTTCAATGAACACTGATGTATCTGAGATACATGAACTCTTGTATTCCGAATCATATTGTACTGTTTATACGTTCAATGTTTACATTATGAGTATAACATGGGGTTGTAGCCCGTGAGGGTTATGTGGTGTCAATCAAGTTCGTGAGACTTGCAAACTGCATAAACATAAATGTATTATCTCGAAAAATGGTCCATGAGCTCTGTCGTTTCTTAAACGACAATATTCTGCTCTACACGTACCTACGTTGTATATGCTTATAGCTGTTGCATAGGTTTGCATTATTATACATAGGTTGCATTATTAGCGATTCTGCATACAGCTTCATTGTGAGTTTCAGCCAATTCTGCACATGCTCTCGTGATGTGTGTTCAACTTCTAACTGGAGAACTCTTAACAGGAGTGTTATATGTTACATAGCTGTTTTTCTTGAAATTATGCAATCTTTGCGAAGAATCTCATGAAAATGTGTGTACAATCTTTGGATGTTTTTCTGGGTACATTTTTGGATGTTTTTCTGGGTTCATTTTTAGAAGTTTTTCTGGGTTCGTAATGGCAGGTTGAAATTTATATGGGATCAGTGTATCAACCAGAAAGTTCTTTTTGATACAACTTCTGTTAAACTTTTTGCACTTTTTTTTCGGTTAGACATGTTGTACCGGTACTCCGGTTTCCTGCCGTTTTAGGAGTTCCAATTTCTCCAAACCTAATTCAGATTGGAGTATTCCAGTTGATTCGTAACATACAGAGACAATACACGGGTACATAGTTCTATGTATGGATTTACAATACATACATGTATATCTATGTATGAAATAATCCATATTGTACTTACTTTAGATCCTAATATGGGCTTTACAGGGTGTCCCGAAAGTCTGCGTCCAAGGCAAAAGCCCTTTACCTATAGGTCCAGGGAAGCATACATTCCTAAAAACTGCTATAATTTTTCGTATACTTGTAAGGTGGTAGTCAGGAAGATTTTTTCTAATCTTACCTAAAATAAAACGAATTAATGAAACAAAAAAAGTGTGTAACTAGAAAAAATAGTAAATATTTAATGTAACTTTTTTTAGGGATTCAAAATCAGCCTATTATCGGCCCTGGCCTCGAAATTCACATGTTTCACATACAGGAGGGATGTAAAATTCTCATCCCCCTTGAAGGCTTTCAAAGTCAACTCCTAGTTGTCCCTTCTATTTTAGAAACACCCTATATGTTACCTGGTGTTCATCTTTTTAGGACCACCCTGTACGGAATCATCGTGATGCGTTTCTCGAGAAATGTGTCTCAGTTTTGTCTGGTTCATCGTGCCATGTCTGAATCGAATCAGAGATGTCTGAATTATTTCAAGCCACATATTTGACAAACGAGTGCAGACCTAACCAATCCAGGATATGTCAGAATCTCAGTTTCAGACAATTTGGAGGATCTAGAATTTCGATTTGATGACACTTTGTAATGACCTAAAATCAGAAGTAAAAGTCTTTACCGGAAAGGTCAACGAAAGTAGAGCCTTACCAAAAGACATCAGCAATATCCAGCAGTGACGAATCATGTTCGGTTATGATATCAGTTAATCTGGATCTCAGTTGATGTGCGGTGCCTATTATTGCCAAAAGCCATCAGCAATATCCAGATGTAACTCTAACGAATCATACTCGGTTATGATCTAAGTTAGTGTGAGTAAATAGTCAACAATGATATCAGTTTCGCGTGTCTGGAGTATATTTTCGGTTATGATATCAGTTAATCTGGATCTCAGTTGATGTGCGGTGCCTATTATTGCCAAAAGCCATCAGCAATATCCAGATATAACGCTAACGAATCATACTCGGTTATGATCTAAGTTAGTGTGAGTAAATACTCGTAGTCAACAATGATATCAGTTTCGCGTGTCTGGAGTATATATTCAGACATCTGTGGCGTCCTTTCATAATATCTCGAGAAATGTGATCTGGTTTTCTGATTCTAAGAGATCATGTACACAAGCTCCGTACATGACAACAGTACTTTGTGATCATGCACATAATCGGCGTGTATTACTGTACTTACTGATTCATGGCGCTTTCTATGAACACACTCGAAGTACTACACCTACGCTTTGCTGAACGGTGCGCGGTGTGGTTGATTGGAGAGCTCCTGAATTATTTCAGAAATAGCACATTTGGCGTTTTTTGATGGATTAGAAAAGGCCTTTGTTCATCTAGCGGTGTAGCCCTAACTAAATATTCGACACAGAAAACTCCATTCTAATGTTGAAGATATATGAACACACTCGAAGTACTACACCTACGCTTTGCTGAACGGTGCGCGGTGTGGTTGATTGGAGAGCTCCTGAATTATTTCAGAAATGGCACATTTGGCGTTTTTTGATGGATTAGAAAAGGCCTTTGTTCATGTAGCGGTGTAGCCCTAACTAAATATTCGACACAGAAAACTCCATTCTAATATTGAAGATAGGTTTTTTCAATTATCAATTTTTGCTCGTCATCAATGTGGACATGAGTTCCATTCCGCAGTAATGGTATGGCTCTCTTTAGATCGAGGATGAAAACTGAAATTCTTCTTCAGTCTGATACCAAAAGGTGGACAAAACTACCAGACACCTGAAGATAGAACATCCGTTTGGCACATTTCTACGAAATTTCAAATCTTCAAAGGTTATAAAGTTTCAATCCACAAGGTTCTTTGTGACGAAGAAGAATACGTGAAATACGTCTAACACATTTGAAATTAACCAAGTTTCTCTCTTGAAGAAAGCTCCTAACTGGAATAACAACTGTTACCATTTCTACGAAATTTCAAATCTTCAAAGGTTATAAAGTTTCAATCCACAAGGTTCTTTGTGACGAAGAAGAATACGTGAAATACGTCCAACACATTTGAAATTAACCAAGTTTCTCTCTTGAAGAAAGCTCATAACTCGAATAACAACTGTTACAGTTATGACTGTCGCGATTTCGAGCTCAAATTGGGACAGTACCACACGTTTTGAGAAGAAATGGATTCGTTGCATAACAGTTCTTACATTTCTTGTGTTTTTCTTCCTTCAACGAACACTGATGTATCTGAGATACATGAACTCTTGTATTCCGAATCATATTGTACTGTTTATAGTTCAATGTTTACATTACGAGTATAATTAAGGAGCGCGGTAGCGCTCCGCCCCGCCAAGTCAAGAAAGTTTGACCGCGCTACTAGAGATAGCTTTTTATGAGCAAGAAAATATCCTTCAACTTCTAACTGGAGAACTCTTAACAGGAGTGTTATATGTTACATAGCTGTTTTTCTTGAAATTATGCAAACTTTGCGAAGAATCACATGAAATTGTACTTCTTCAGTCTGATACCAAAAGGTGGACAAAACTACCAGACACCTGAAGATAGAACATCCGTTTGGCACATTTCTACGAAATTTCAAGTCTTCAAAGGTTATAAAGTTTCAATCCACAAGGTTCTTTGTGACGAAGAAGAATACGTGAAATACGTCTAACACATTGAAATTAACCAAGTTTCTCTCTTGAAGAAAGCTCCTAACTCGAATAACAACTGTTACAGTTATGACTGTCGCGATTTCAAGCTCAAATTGGGACAGTACCACACGTTTTGAGAAGAAATGGATTCGTTGCATAACAGTTCTTACATTTCTTGTGTTTTTCTTCCTTCAATGAACACTGATGTATCTGAGATACATGAACTCTTGTTGTATTCCGAATCATATTGTACTGTTTATACGTTCAATGTTTACATTACGAGTATAATAGCTTTTTATGAGCAAGAAAATATCCTTCAACTTCTAACTGGAGAACTCTTAATAGGAGTGTTACATGTTACATAGCTGTTTTTCTTGAAATTATGCAAACTTTGCGAAGAATCACATGAAATTGTGAAGATGCGTATTCAACTTCTAACTGGAGAACTCTTAACAGGAGTGTTATATGTTACATAGCTGTTTTTCTTGAAATTATGCAATCTTTGCGAAGAATCACATGAAAATGTGAAGATGCTTCAGGCCTAATATGTCAAAGATACTCGAAACATTTACAACCCACTGACATTACTCATGAGATGAATCAATGTCGAAACCACAAACACAACCCAATACTGGTTTGTAAATTCGGCATGTGAAATACCTGTAGTAATTTGAATTCGAATGTTTTCTATTGTGAAGAACAACCCACTGACATTACTCATGAGATGAATCAATGTCGAAACCACAAACACAACCCAATACTTGTTTGTAAATTCGGCATGTGAAATATCTGTGGTAATTTTGAATTCGGATGTTTTCTATTGTGAAGAAGACACGAAAGAAATGTTCACTTTAACTTTTAGTTCATGAATATTGTCATTTGTTTTGTCGTTTGTAGATGTTGTTCAATAATATTCTATGAATTTCAATATTATGTCCTACATGATCTTCCTATTAAGAACACACTAAATGATTTCTTCATTTAAGTTTGCGTCTCTTTGGGGAGTAAGCTTAATTTGACAAATGTTGATATTCTCACGCTCTCTGAAGTCTATTGGTTGAAGATGGGGGTGTTATTCTTCATTTGATCAGTCTCTACTTGTTGGGAAATCAATCCTATCCTTTAAAGTTCGGCCATCCGTTTCAACATGTCTTTCTGCTTCATTAGTTTATCTTGTCTGTTGATTCATGATTTCCTAACAAAAACTGTAGTACCTATATGGCACATGTACAAGTACATTCATGCTCCAATAAAATATTTAATGTAGACGCCGCAAGCGCTTCACTTGATAAATTGTATAACTAAGTATCAAACTTTAGCATTTTTCGCTGAAGTTTTAGATGAGGATCCAGCCCTGTGTTGTCCTTACCAGGTGATGTAAAGGACTACAAAGTAAAAATACATTAAAATTTAACAAAATTTGGACAAATCAAAGGTGACAAAAATACACGGAATAGAAAAACCAGTTGTGAATCGCACCGGAGGTGCGCGAACGTCAAGTCAAAATGTCATCAGCACCCGGCCTTCGGTCGACATTAACACAAAACACAATGTCTATTACATCTGTGATAATGATGATATGATTGAATTGCCTCACGCTTCAATGACCATCCTTATGAATTCCCTATACTCAAGTCGTGTATGTAAGCTTCCAATATTCTAGGTGACACGTTTTCCTCTGTGTTTCCTAGAGGTGACATGTCCGATAGTACGTGGTCCGTAGCAACCACAGCAACGTTATTGATAACTGTCTTTGTTCGCTGTTCAAATAATGCATTCAGTGGTGATAGCTGATACCACGTTGATTGCACCAGTACAACCAGTTCTCCATGGATCCTCGAAGTTAAGAAACGTTCTGGTGGTTGGTTTCCGGATGGGTGACCAGTACGATTTCTCCCTGGATCCCTGAAGTATAGGAACTTTTTTGGTGGCTAGTTTCCAAATGGGGGAGCAGTTCCATTTCCCCCTGGATCCCTGAAGTAAAGGAACGTTTCTGGTGGCTAGTTTCCAAATGGGGGGAGCAGTTCCATTTTCCCCTGGATCCCTGAAGTAAAGAAACATTTTCTAAGGATTCGAGGAGTTCTGGGCTGTAAAAACTTCTGGGTGTTCACTTGTTCATTGTTGAGTTGGAATATCATTGGGATGCACATACGATGAGAATTGAGAAACGTCATGTTTTCCTTCTACAAACCTTTCTTTTTCTCTCTTGGGCCTTTTAATAATGCCTATAGCATTTTGGACGTGTCGTTTGCTCTGATTTCGCGATGATTAGATTTTTTCAATGGTTTTGAGGGATCTTAAAGGTGTGTCCACACTTGGTTGAATGTCTGGCTTTCTTTTTCTCTCTTGGGCCTTTTAATAATGCCTATAGCATTTTGGACGTGTCGTTTGCTCTGATTTCGCGATGATTAGATTTTTTTCAATGGTTTTGAGGGATCTTAAAGGTGTGTCCACACTTGGTTGAATGTCTGGACACACCTTAAGAGCTACATTAAGGCATTGAATTCTACAATCCTTGTTGATAGAGTCTTTCTGTCCTGTACAACGCTTTCATTGTCTATTTTTTGTTGGTATTCAATAGGTTAACACTCAATAACACATCCTTGGAGCCAAATCTTCAGCTGATATTTTTCCAAAGCTGACCTTTTCAATATCGAATTTCACCAAGCTTTTTTATACTTGTGTACTTTTGTACTTCTATTGGCAACCGACTTTATTTGGAGCCAAAACATCATGATTCATTGTTAAGCTTTCATTGTCTATTTTTTGTTGGTATTCAATAGGTTAACACACAATAACACATCCTTGGAGCTAAATCTTCAGCTGATATTTTTCCAAAGCTGACCTTTTCAGTATCGAATTTCACCAAGCTTTTTTGTACTTCTATTGGCAACCGACTTTATTTGGAGCCAAAACATCATGATTCATTGTTATTTTTTTTTTCTCAAGAATAATGTAAACTTCTGAGGAGTGGTTTTGGACACGTATTTCTAATGTCAGCAGAAATGGTGTGGGTGGAAACAAAACACGAAATAGCTGGTTCCATCCCAGAAACATGTTTGCCCATTTCAGTCAAAACACAGAATTGTTTGTAGTTTTGCTTCATACAGCGTACATGTATGTACATGGTTACTATGAGAAACATGTTTGCCCATTTCAGTCAAAACACAGAATTGTTTGTAGTTTTGCTTCATACAGCGTACATGTACATGGTTACTATTAACTGTGTTTAGTACCTAGCTTTAGCATACACGAGTGTTAAGTTGGTTCAAAGAACTTGTACGTAGTTAAGTTGGATCCAAGAACTTTACAGTATTCTGAAAAAGAGCACCAATATCATCTTGGGGGATTTGTTACATCCACTAATCGAAAGCCAAATATCCAAATCGGTCTCCCACTTTCCTTCCTGTCCTCTGAGAAAAATCGAGTCTCCATCATTTGTTCCAGCTGATATTGGGCTAGAACCTCTATTGTTCCGAATATATTTCGGTGATAAGATTACACTGATCTTGATTGAATGATGACTCAACGTAATCGATTTGGACATGGGAACTTTTCCAGAACAAAAAGACTCCCAATCCTAATCGAAAGTGCTTCAGTAGCTAATCAAAATATTGATTGAATCATCGAAAGTGAAATGATGTATGAAAATTCTTGGAGAAGAGAAATTGAGGTAACATCCAGGCAGTGTGTATTGCCAATGAAGCAGAATCATCTTGTGAAGTGATGTGTGATAGGAATATTTACACTTCTGTTTGTATATGATGCGAGTAGGGACTGTAGTGAGTAGTAGTGTGAGATAAGTTGAGGTTTTCTCTAGATAAACTTAGACATACTGTGGTTGGCCCCCCCCCCCCCCACAACTTTTCAGAAATGCAGTCCGATGGTATTTTGAGCACCGCAGGCGAAATTTTTCAAAAAATGTTCTAATTTTTTACATTTAGGTAAATTTGTACAAATCCAAAAAAGCTTCGCGGGCCACGAAAATGGTCTGGTGAGCCACATGTGGCCAGAAACATGTTTGCCCATTTCAGTCAAAACACAGAATTGTTTGTAGTTTTGCTTCATACAGCGTACATGTACATGGTTACTATTAACTATATTTAGTACCTAGCTTTAGCATACACGAGTGTTAAGTTGGTTCAAAGAACTTGTAAGGTAGTTAAGTTGGATCCAAGAACTTTACAGTATTTCCCGCGGGCCGCGGGCCGCTAGTTGGAAACCCCTGTGCTAGATACTAGTAGCTCTTTCAAATCTTCTTCAAAATGTGATTTGAATTCGCTTCATGCTTCTATGATCAGGCTAATTCTCGGCGTACACTCTAGCCTAGATGTTCATAATATACGTGCCAGGTCTGTTAGGTCTATGATTTTCTAATTACACTCTTCGTAAGAGCTCTATGTTTTCATTTAAATGAGCCTCACTACCAGAGATTCCCTAGAACTGGTATGATTTATCTCCATCATTTGTTCCAGCTGATATTGGGCTAGAACCTCTATTGTTCCGAATATATTTCGGTGATAAGATTACACTGATCTTGATTGGATGGTGACTCAACGTAATCGATTTGGACATGGGAACTTTTCCAGAACAAAGAGACTCCCAATTCTAATCGAAAGTGCTTCGGTAGCTAATCAAAATATTGATTGAATCATCGAAAGTGAAATGGTGTATGAAAATTCTTGGAGAAGAGAAATTGAGGTAACACCCAGGCAATGTGTATTGCCAATGAAGCAGAATCATCTTGTGAAGTGATGTGTGATAGGAATATTTACACTTCTGTTTGTGTATGATGTGAGGGACTGTAGCGAGTAGTAGTGTGAGGTAAGTTGAGGTTTCCTCTAGATAAACTTAAACATACTGTGGTTACTAACGGATATCATTTATCTGCTTACTTTTTTCATTTTTGAAGATACTAGATTCGTATAAGGTCAACCCATTATCCTTTAGGGCTGTTTGTCCCTACATCTAAGCCTCAAAGTGGACTTTTTGTTGAAGAGACTATGGCTAAGGATTTATTGTTATTTATCTTGGTCTTATAAAATTCCATATCTCGGCCGAAATTGAACCCACGCCGTTCTGATTACCAGGCGAGCGTCTTGACCACTTATTTTATTTTTAAGTACAATAAAATTTACAGATCTTGTTCTTAGAACATCAATATAAGAATTTGAGTTCTTTTTACCAAGCATGCATAAGGGTAGGTTACATGATGACTTAATTTGGGGAATGTACCCTTTAAGGGTTTGTGCTAATTGTAGAATTACTAGGGGAGAAAATCTAAAAACCTAATAACCACTACAGTAACACTACGGAGGTAGGCCATTAGGTGGCTTCTAATGAGTAAATTCGAGTTCACTACATTGTACTTCTTATGGTAACGACACTGCTATGGGTATTATGACATGACACCAGGTAACAAGCAATTTACGTTAAATGATTAGGCACATCTTTGATTAACTACATCTTTTTCCGTTCACGCGTGTAAAGACTTGATTTCCCCGCGTAACCTCAAGCGTAAATTTTTCAAATGAGGCGATAAAATTCACCTGGACATTGTACTTCTTATGGTAACGACACTGCTATGGGTATTATGACATGACACCAGGTAACAAGCAATTTACGTTAAATGATTAGGCACCTCTTTGATTAGCTACATCTTTTTCCGTTCACGCGTGTAAAGACTTAATTTCCCCGCGTAACCTCACGCGTAAATTTTTCAAATAAGGCGATAAAATTCACCTGGCTCACGCATAGGTAATAGGTACATATTTTAATAGAGGTGATAATGATAGGTCACCTGGCTCACGCATAGGTAATACATATTTTAATAGAGGTGATAATGATAGGTGAAGAGAGGAAAAAAGCATTTTTTCTCTCTCTTCAATGTTAGGACACAAATTATTCTCATTTTCACACCTGTTATAGAGCATCATCGTGAGCATAACATGTGACGGAAACATGTTGCAGAGTCTGACATGAGTGTCATGAGACGAGAAGGAAGAAAGGGAGGTGAAAATGGAAGGGAAGGAGATGAAAGAGGAAGAGGAGGACAAGGATGTGGTGGAGAAGAAGAGGAAGAGGTATCTCAGAGTGTCCGGTGGAAAAGATAAAGATTCAAGATGTCAAGTGAGGTAAGGAGGTGAAGGTAAAAGTTTGTACCGATATCAGCAAAGTCAGGCGACGAACTAAGGAGTCCTTATTTACAAACTTATAAGGAGTCACATCACGTCAGTAGAAGTCATGGGGAGTCGAAAAGATGTAGTTCAAAGTTTTCCCACATAATATTGTAGGTAATCTCGTTCATGATTCACGTGACGTGAAAGTAGTGTGACTGTCCTGAACGAAATTGGTGATTCTCATGATTTTTTTTTATTATCTCAGAAAAAACTATGAAAATTAAAAAAAATATTGAGACTATAACGAAGAAAATGCGTTCACTAGATCGTGAGATACAGCTCTCGGAACATGAGAGTCTCAAGCCCGCCGATATCATACCTAGCGACAACACTGTACTCCTGTGATGACGTCATCTACCAATATCGTACGACGCGCTGTGGGCTTATTACCATAGGGATTTGGGTTAGGGGCTCAAATAGATCGAATAGGTACCTATCTACGCATTTTGTTATCACTATTTTTCAATATCAGCTTAGGTACTTATACCTATTTTCAAATTTAGATATTTTCATTCCATTTTTTTTTATCATGCACTTATTCAAGTAGTTACTTTTTCGTACATGTACATTTTTTTTAAGGGGTTTGACAGAGTGAACTGTAACTGCTATGGTCTTATCGTCCCGAATTCGAAGAGAGAAGGAAGACAGGATAGGAGAAAGCCAGCCGTTCCGAGAACGAACATTATCCCATCAGGATAAAATCCGCCCTGGGCGGGAATCGAACCCGCGGCCTAGCGCTTACAAGGCAGACGCACTACCAACTAAGCTAAGTAGGCTGGCACATTTATTTCGATCGAGAAGAATAATATGATCTCCACATACCAAACATCCCTGCTCAAAGTTCCACTTTATGTATACACTATCTACGTAGGTATCTACCTATGTAGGTACCTGCCTATGAGATATACGTTTATAGCTTAAAATTAACTAAACATGACCGAGTGATCGACTACTGGTGTAAAGTCGACTACTGGTACATTCACCCTATGAAAATTCTTGGAGAAGAGAAATTGAGGTAACACCCAGGCAATGTGTATTGCCAATGAAGCAGAATCATCTTGTAAAGTGATGTGTGATAGGAATGTTTACACTTCTGTTTGTATATGATGTGAGGGACTGTAGCGAGTAGTAGTGTGAGATAAATTGAGGTTTCCTCTAGAATCTCTAGATAAACTTAAACATACTGTGGTTACTAACGGATATCATTTATCTGCCTACTTTTTTGCATTTTTAAAGATACTGGATTCGTATAATAATAATAATAATAACAATAGTGCTTATTTATACTGCTCGCATAGGACTGAAAAGTCCCTTTACTCCAGCAGTAAGCTACTACTATTATCTGAGAAAAATCGAGTCTCCATCATTTGTTCCAGCTGATATTGGGCTAGAACCTCTATTGTTCCGAATATATTTCGGTGATAAGATTACACTGATCTTGATTGGATGGTGACTCAACGTAATCGATTTGGACATGGGAACTTTTCCAGAACAAAGAGACTCCCAATTCTAATCGAAAGTGCTTCGGTAGCTAATCAAAATATTGATTGAATCATCGAAAGTGAAATGGTGTATGAAAATTCTTGGAGAAGAGAAATTGAGGTAACACCCAGGCAATGTGTATTGCCAATGAAGCAGAATCATCTTGTGAAGTGATGTGTGATAGGAATATTTACACTTCTGTTTGTGTATGATGTGAGGGACTGTAGCGAGTAGTAGTGTGAGGTAAGTTGAGGTTTCCTCTAGATAAACTTAAACATACTGTGGTTACTAACGGATATCATTTATCTGCTTACTTTTTTCATTTTTGAAGATACTAGATTCGTATAAGGTCAACCCATTATCCTTTAGGGCTGTTTGTCCCTACATCTAAGCCTCAAAGTGGACTTTTTGTTGAAGAGACTATGGCTAAGGATTTATTGTTATTTATCTTGGTCTTATAAAATTCCATATCTCGGCCGAAATTGAACCCACGCCGTTCTGATTACCAGGCGAGCGTCTTGACCACTACACTACGGAGGTAGGCCATTAGGTGGCTTCTAATGAGTAAATTCGAGTTCACTACATTGTACTTCTTATGGTAACGACACTGCTATGGGTATTATGACATGACACCAGGTAACAAGCAATTTACGTTAAATGATTAGGCACATCTTTGATTAGCTACATCTTTTTCCGTTCACGCGTGTAAAGACTTGATTTCCCCGCGCAACCTCACGCGTAAATTTTTCAAATAGGGCGATAAAATTCACCTGGCTCACGCATAGGTAATACATATTTAATTAGAGGTGATAATGATAGGTGAAGAGAGGAAAAAAGCATTTTTCTCTCTCTTCAATGTTAGGACACAAATTATGCTCACTTTCACGCCTGTTATAGAGCATCATCGTGAGCATAACATGTGACGGAAACATGTTGCAGAGTCTGACATAAGTGTCATGAGACGAGACTGTCATGAGCTATAAGTTTCATGCGATGTGGGGAAGAGGAAGATCATAACATTAATGACACGCGGTTACTTACACCAAGTCACCCGGTGAAAGAATAGGCTGTTGTTGTTGAAGGGTGCATTTGGTAAGGTTAATGCTGATTCGTAACCTTTATGGTTGGAGTACACTGGGGCAGTGGGCAGTCCAGCTACTGGTCTGGTGTAAAAACCACTAAGGTCCAGTAGCCCATTCCACAAAAGTATGGAAGTTAATCGCAGGAAAAAGGAACCCCTACTTACTCCACACCGGTTCATACCTAGATATTTTCAAAATGGTAAGCTTGTACTTACAATTGGGCTCCGGCGTTTATTCAAACCATAAATTTTTGCATACCTGAAACAACAAAACAATGAAATCGGATTAGTCCTCTTCAATTATATTAATCACCGTGTGAGATGCCACAAACGTTCTCCTAATGATCTTCATACGATCGTATAGCTCATATAGGATTGCTTATTTGGTAGATTAATTTCCATACGATAGGATAGGAGTGTGGAATCTCACACTCCCTGTCACTTCAAATAATCATCATATTACTCGGATGGTATTGAATAACAACATTATAAATTGTCAATAATCGCTCTCCCCAGTTATTGAATTTCATGGCATAGTTTAGATATGCTGCTTGGATAACTCGGGAAACTGGAGTCTGGATGAGTTCAATCTGGGTTTGTAATTTATGTAGTCAATATTATTAATCGTAATATTGATGACAAGTATTTTTGTCATTACTATTATTATAATTTATGCTGCTTATTTAATAGAGATTTGAGTTAACTACATAGTCAGAGAGCAAAGATTTCCAACTGAAGAGCCGTAAGAGGTCCGCGAACATCTTTAGGGCGACCCGTGTTCAGACGGGGTCGGTGTTTTTCGTCTGCCTGTCAATCAGCTCTACGGTGCTTGCTTTGGGCTGACGGTTGGTTTTTGGTAACATGCCTTCGCACTGAACCTTTGCTATTTCTTTAGCAAGGGAAATTTCAGGCTGGTATCCTCCCTGTTTAAAATCCCCCAGCCAGACCTGGAAATTAGTAGAAATCTAGAAAATCTCATATTCTCATCTCAAACACTCAAAAAATGTCGCAACGGACTGAAAAGGTTCCTGCCAATTCTGCTAATATTGAAGAAGAGAAATCTACTGACGAAAATTACTGTTATGTCATTCAAATATCTTTTCATGGATCATGATATTAATGAAAATATTGGTAATAAAGAAAACACTAGTCTCATAATAGATCAGAAGTGTATTCTGCTAATATTGAAGAAGAGAAATCTACTGACGAAAATGACTGTTATGTCATTCAAATATCTTTTCATGGATCATAGACTGATATTAATGAAAATATTGGTAATAAAGAAAACTCTAGTCTCATAATAGATCAGAAGGTATTCACCTACATACTTTACTTTACTTGTGGTTGGCATGCATGAAAGTAAGTAAGTAAGTAAGTAAGTACCTACATTGTCACGTTGAATTAGGTGATGAGGATAAACAGGCTTATGTAATCTCAAAGATTTCCCAGTCCTTGTGCTTGATACACTTGATATCAACTAAAAAGAGGTCAATCACCAAGGAAAGAAAACTCTTTTTCTGTCCTTTCATTTCACCTCTCTGGAGAACCTCACTGGAGGCCATTTCTAGATACTTTTCGAAGCCCTTTGCCGGTCCTTGTTATGTATGTATTGAGATGAAAAGTTTGTGCCCTCAAAGATTTCCCAGTCCTTGTGCTTGATACACTTGATATCAACTAAAAAGAGGTCAATCACCAAGGAAAGAAAACTCTTTTTCTGTAAGTCCTTTCACCTCTCTGGAGACCCTCACTGGAGGCCATTTCTAGATACTTTTCGAAGCCCTTTGCCGGTACTTGTTATGTATGTATTGAGATGAAAAAATTTGTGCCCAACTCCCAATGATATTTGGGAATAACCCAAATTTTCAACATAGTACACTATCAACCGCACTAGTGACTTTTGTGCTACCAGACACTTCTCGTTGTTCAGTATTAGCATCAAATACATAACCTCTGATATGGTCATCTAATTCTCTACTGACGAGACACAAGATTTTTCTTGAACTCCGATATTTTCCCAACGAAGTAGGTAACTCCAGTGTAGACATTATCTGCTAGATACTAGTAGCTCTTTCAAATCTTCTTCAAAATGTGATTTGAATTTGCTTCATGCTTCTATGATCAGGCTAATTCTCGGCGTACACTCTAGCCTAGATGTTCATAATATACGTGCCAGCTCTGTTAGGTCTATTTCTAATTACATTCTTCACTTGTAAGAGCTCTATGTCCATTTAAATGATCCTTGCTACCAGAGATTCCCTAGAACTGGTATGATTTACATTATTTTCCATCGGAGCTGCTTTGATTTCAGGCAAATCGTGAGACTATTTTCGAGTCAATAGACTCGCAACCGCATCATTCGTTTTTGTGTGATCAGCCATCAGCACTTCCTTGAAATCAATAATGACACAAATTATTGAACTATTTATATTGACTAATGGCTACTACCTTCTCTATCGACATCTTGCAATAATTGCTCTTTAATTGTCACCAATATACTTTCCCACTGAATATTATCAAATAGTCAATGTATCCAAAGAACTTTCTCTATGTGTTGGAATTAGAAGAATTTCACATGTTAGCCATGGTGAACATTTTTATCAGCGTGTATTATGTCATTCATTAAGCATTTGCTATTAATTTTATGCATTTGTAACAACTTTAGGTATGCTGAATATGAATTCTTCTTCTAGTCATTTATCTACAAATGACTTTGACTAGTAGGTAAATATGTTTAATTGGTTTAGTTTTACATAATTCATTAATATGTTGTGTCATCTCTGTCAGTAAATGAATTTCTGTTATGAGAGTTTTGTCATGCTTTTCTGAACGGATATGCAGGGAATTTGTAATTGCCAAAGGTATCACAGGATGTTCTTGACATTTGAGACATACATGTTTAGGACTTTAGTAGCTATTTGAACTTTTAGAAATGGAACACAAGATGTTTAACATACGATTATAATATTGTTGCAATGATATTTATAATAGTGACAGCTATTTATCAAAGCAATTTATTGAGATATGAGTTTGTGCCCAACTCCCAATGATATTTGGGAATAACCCAAATTTTCAACATAGTATACTATCAACCGCACTAGTGACTTTTGTGCTACCAGACACTTCTCGTTGTTCAGTATTTTAGCATCAAATAACCTGTTATGGCCAATGGCCATCTCTAGTTCTCTACTGACGAGACAATACTTTGTTCTAACTTTTGCTTATTATTTCTTCTGTTACAGGTAAGTCTACAATTCTTCTTACATCGCTTACCAAAGCTCCAAGTCCAAGTCCTTTGAGTTCACTTTTAGGGTTATCTCTAAATTGTAAACTTCAAATCCAGGGTAAGTCTTTCTAGTTTTCTATCTATCCAATGCTTTGACTGACACAAACCATTTTTGGTTCTATTTAGCTATGCTACAGGTTTAGGGTCGTTTCGCTCGGTTTGGGATTGAGATAAACGCGATACAAATGGTTTACAAATGATATTAGGGTTTGCACAAAATGGCGCCTAGCTATTGCGTAACTTAACCTATTGCAACAACACATACAACTCTACCTACTAGTTACCTAGGAATATTTATTCCATCTAAAATTCACGCCTAGCTATGGCGTAACTTATTACAACACGTACAACTCTACCTACTAGTTATATAGGAATATTTAACTCCATCTAAAATTCAGAATTTCATCTAAAGTTCAGAATTCCATCTAAAATTCAAAATCCCATTTAAATTTCAGAATTTTAAGCAACTTTTTTTTCCTTGTCTAAAATTCAGAATGCCATCTAAAATTCAGAATTTCATCTAAAATTCAAAATTCCATTTAAATTTCAGAATTTTAAGCAACTTTTTTTCCTTGCTCGTTTAAAACCTCTATTTGGCGAGTTTGGAGGAAGGAAGTGTGTACTTAGTGTGTGTTCCGCAGACGAATGAAATATCCCTCAATTTGAATACATTTGATCGAAATGGCAGATATGTCTCGCCTTGTGGTACTCCTGTTAACATTGATGTATTGCTAAAATATGATAATGCTGTAAACAATGCAACTTTCACGCTGGCCTCCACAATGTTTGAGTGTTTAGTAGAATATTCTTGAGATTTCATAGAACAATCCCGTGGTACAAGGTGGAGTAGAACTAGTTGGTACGGGAGTCTACTGTTTCAAGCTTTATTGGAACAGCGGTTTTTGGACAAAGACCCACATAATAACCGTCATTTTTGATATCATGTCTCAAACTTGTTGTAGATATACTCGTACATTTCTTAAAACAAATATTTGGAGACAAATTGGCTCTCTTGAGATAAATTCATTCATTTCACATTTGATATTAACAAGTCAGGAAGTCTTCTTTGTGATTTAGGATGGACTTTACGAGGAGCCTTGCCATCTTGGTCCTTCATCATCAAAATATCAAACCTTCAGCGTGACTTACTGCGGAGTACTTTGGAGGATTTCATCATAACCATGTCTTCGCTGTCTCCCAGGAGCTAACATTTTGCCTTGATTACTTTTACTTACTCATTGTCTGCAGGTTTTAGTATGTTATCAAGTAGATCCTGAAATCTAGTCCTGTCTTCATTATCCTGATAGCTTTGACTTGGTCAAGCAAGTTGGTTTGGGTAGTCTCATGGACTTGTGAATCTTGTGACATTCAGCAGGATGGCCTACATTGCATATGCATATTCGTAGGTATGTGTTCTACGAACACGAAAGGTATGTATATGTATTTTAATGTCAAGATAGAACTCAAGATGTTCTCTTCTATTTTCCATCAATAGTGCTTCCACAAGTCGGTGCTTTTCTAGACATCAACAGCCTCTTTTAAAACGAGTATTGATTCCAATCTCTTCCACTAATTGCCAGCTTTCCACTTTCAGCGCAATCGAAGCCAGATCAGTGAAATGATTCTGTGGATCTACGAAGAGTTATAAGGTAAACATGATTATGTTCACGGTGTAAGAAGGAGAGAAAATGGTCTTCATTTCCAGTCTGATTCACTTTCAAATCAAATATTCAACATATTTTTGTATTTCTTCTAGACCAGCTTGCAGTTGTTTTTCATTTTCACTTTCAACCGTAAAATAGTCTTGTTTTTTACTCTTCCACTAATTGCCAGATTTCCACTTTCAGCGCAATCGAAGCCAGATCAGTGAAATGATTGTGTGGATCTACGAAGAGTTATAAGTTATAAGGTAAACATGATTATGTTCACGGTGTAAGGAGGAGAGAAAATGGTCTTCATTTCCAGTCTGATTCACTTTCAAATCAAATATTCAACATATTTTGTATTTCTTCTAGACCAGCTTGCAGTTGTTTTTCATTTTCACTTTCAACAGTAAAAATAGTCTTGTTTTTTTGTCTGATTCACTTTCAAATCAAATATTCAACATATTTTTGTATTTCTTCTAGACCAGCTTGCAGTTGTTTTTCATTTTCACTTTCAACAGTAAAATAGTCTTGTTTTTTTACTAATATGGGTACGTCTTGTGGGTATAGGAAGCCAATATCAGTTACCATTGCTACAGTTTTGACCAGGTTTCAGCCTACTGGGTGGTAAGGACTTTCTCTTGCAATATTTGTGCACAGAGTTCTTTGGTAAGTGTTTTGAGAAACCTTGGTGAATTTAAAGTTGGAAATGATCATATCACAGTTCATTAGGTGTTCATTGATAAATTGCCATGATTAACCGCGTCAGTCTACATTAACCACATATGTTCAGCGAGGTTTTCGATAGTTTTGGCTGAAGAATTCCAAAATGGGTTTTGTCTGGTATGATTTTTTTATTGGTAAGTGTTTTGAGAAACCTTGGTGAATTTAAAGTTGGAAATGATCATATCACAGTTCATTAGGTGTTCATTGATAAATTGCTATATGATTAACTGCGTCAGTCTACATTAACCACACATGTTCAGCGAGGTTTTCGATAGTTTTGGCTGAAGATTTCCAAAATAGGTTTTGTCTGGTATGGTTTTTCGAATGATCATATCACAGTTCATTAGGTGTTCATTGATAAATTGCTATGATTAACCGCGTCAGTCTACATTAACCACATATGTTCAGCGAGGTTTTCGATAGTTTTGACTGAAGATTTCCAAAATAGGTTTTGTCTGGTATGGTTTTTTGGGAGAAAAGGTGTGATTACGGGTTTGAACAATGATCATATCACAGTTCATTAGGTGTTCATTGATAAATTGCTATGATTAACCGCGTCAGTCTACATTAACCACATATGTTCAGCGAAGTTTTCGATAATTTTGGCTGAAGAATTCCAAAATGGGTTTTGTCTGGTATGATTTTTTTAAGAGAAAAGGTGTGATTACGGGTTTGAATTTAAATAAAGAGTGGTAATTTGCATACATAATCACGGGCAATTTTGCATAGTTTTCCCTCGACTTGCTTCGGAATCAATTCGAATATTTTGAAGAAGAACTTTCCTGTCTTGAACATAATTGAATCCTGCGGCGCGGCGTAGATTGGCTTTGCAGATGAAAGAATATCCCTTGATCCGCGAATCTCTCAATTCACATACATAAGTACTCATAGAGCCTTATGCCAACCAAATTTGGTTGGCAACCGAATAACCAATGGCAAAACCATTTGATCAAAACTCAAAACGTATACAACTGAATAGTACGGATATTTAACTCAGCATTCGATATATCACTAATAATAGTCCAGTAGTGTGTTATCATGGTACTAGGTGAAAGAATATCCCTTGATCCGCGAATCTCTCAATTCACATACATAAGTACTCATAGAGCCTTATGCCAACCAAATTTGGTTGGCAACGGAATAACCAATGGCAAAACTATTTGATCAAAACTCAAAACGTATACAACTGAATAGAACGGACATTTAACTCAGCATTCGATATATCACTAATAATAGTCCAGTAGTGTGTTATCATGGTACTGCTATAAAAGTGAAAACACTCGACCATTGATAGTCCCATTCAGATAGTCTCATATTATGTGGTACTTATTTTGTGTATGTGGTAGCCACGATAATTATATTAATATGTAGGATTTTAAGTATCTATCTGGTATATCATGTGGTGTACATATCATCTGGTATGTGGACAGTAAGAAGTATCATTAGATCCATGTGTATCATTTTACTATACTGGGTTGTCACTTGTGTTGAGTGTTGGATTATGCTGGTAGTAGTAATGGGAAGGACACACTTGATTGTATTTCGGTGACCATTTGGTGGTTTTCTTGTACATATTTCATTGATTTCTGACCTATATGCCTTTTGGGTGTCACCTATTTCACGTACTTTTGAGATATGAAAAGTCCTGAAGGCTTTCAACAAAATAGTACCAACATGAAAATCACAGAAACCCCAAAAGAAAAATTCAGTAGAATTGGTTAGAGTTCAAGGTTTTGCTCCGAAGGACACACTTGATTGTATTTCGGTGACCATTTGGTGGTTTTCTTGTACATATTTCATTGATTTCTGACCTATATGCCTTTTGGGTATTACCTATTTTACGTACTTTTGATATATGAAAAGTCCTGAAGGCTTTCAACAAAATTGTACCATGAAAATCACAGAAACCCCAAAAGAAAAATTCAGTAGAATTGGTTAGGGCTCAAGTTTTTGCTCTCAGTTCAAAGTGTTAGATCAAACATAATGTAAATTTATTATTTTGATATTTTAAACTTTCAAAATTTCTCGATTTAGCTCTGCTGGTAGGTGTCCAAATGATTTTTTGGCACTCCCGTAGATACGATGGTTTTGATTTATGTTCTGGATAATATTTGGAGAATGTTATGTTAAACATGTTTGACACATTGATCCTGTATTAATGTAAATTTATTATTTTGATATTTTAAACTTTCAAAATTTCTCAATTTAGCTCTGCTGGTAGGTGTCCAAATGATTTTTTGGCACTCTCGTAGATACGATGGTTTTGATTTATGTTCTGGATAATATTTGGAGAATGTTATGTTAAATATGTTTGACATTGACATATTGATCCTGTATTTATGATTTTTTGGCACTCCCGTAGATACGATGGTTTTGATTTATGTTCTGGATAATATTTGGAGAATGTTATGTTAAATATGTTTGACACATTGATCCTGTATTAGAAAATTTAGCTAGATTTTTGGAAGCCATGATTAGAAATTGACCAAGCTACACTTTTTAAGTCGATTTAAACAGCTTGGTTATAAGTATGCGTAGCGACTAGGAAGAACACAGTTTTGTTTTTTACTACTTTGTGGGATTTCATTGCTATGCCATATTGAACATTTTCATTGAGGGCATTATTTTAGAGCCCTTTGCGACCTGCATCGCTGGAGATACTAGATTCTGCTAACGCCAATGAAATCACCGGTCCAACAAGGTAATCAAAGCCCTCATTCGTTTTTGTGTGATCAGCCATCAGCACTTCCTTGAAATCAATAATGACACAAATTATTGAACTATTTATATTGACTAATGGCTACCTTCTCTATCGACATCTTGCAATAATTGCTCTTTAATTGTCACCAATATACTTTCCCACTGATTATTATCAAATAGTCAATGTATCCAAAGAACTTTCTCTATGTGTTGGAATTAGAAGAATTTCACATGTTAGCCATGGTGAACATTTTTATCAGCGTGTATTATGTCATTCATTAAGCATTTGCTATTAATTTTATGCATTTGTAACAACTTTAGGTATGCTGAATATGAATTCTTCTTCTAGTCATTTATCTACAAATGACTTTGACTAGTAGGTAAATATGTTTAATTGGTTTAGTTTTACATAATTCATTAATATGTTGTGTCATCTCTGTCAGTAAATGAATTTCTGTTATGAGAGTTTTGTCATGCTTTTCTGAACGGATATGCAGGGAATTTGTAATTGCCAAAGGTATCACAGGATGTTCTTGACATTTGAGACATACATGTTTAGGACTTTAGTAGCTATTTGAACTTTTAGAAATGGAACACAAGATGTTTAACATACGATTATAATATTGTTGCAATGATATTTATAATAGTGACAGCTATTTATCAAAGCAATTTATTGAGATATGGTATTTTTCTTTGTTGGTCTTGATCCATTTATACTTTGTTCTAACTTTTGCTTATTATTTCTTCTGTTACAGGTAAGTCTACAATTCTTCTTACATCGCTTACCAAAGCTCCAAGTCCAAGTCCTTTGAGTTCACTTTTAGGGTTATCTCTAAATTGTAAACTTCAAATCCAGGGTAAGTCTTTCTAGTTTTCTATCTATCCAATGCTTTGACTGACACAAACCATTTTTGGTTCTATTTAGCTATGCTACAGGTTTAGGGTCGTTTCGCTCGGTTTGGGATTGAGATAAACGCGATACAAATGGTTTACAAATGATCACGGCCTCGACAACATAGATTCACCTCGTCGATCGACAGCCGTCGACTTTGTGTTGACACAGCTTTAGAGATACTTACAATAATATCCCTTAGTTCTTTATCCTGAATCCTGATCCTATCTCCCAAGCTTCCTGCTGAAGCTATTCAACCTGAAGTGAAGTATTTACACTTATTACACGAGGATAAGTAGCTCCATCTGCATTACCATGTATTTCACACATCAAATATGTACGAAGATCTGGGATAAACGATTCGAGCAAAATGAGAAATTCCTTATTTGAATGAAAAGTGATTTAAAAAGCACAAAAATTTCTCTCTCTCCTTTCTCAAGAATATTTTTTACATATGAAACTTTGGATTGTTTTCGAAGTTATCTCTGTCTGTATCTTCTGGTAAATGTACTTTCAGCTGGTTTGGTACGATGGACGCGTGGATACTATGTTACTAGTGTTACTTATTAGTACTGATAGTTGTTCTATTCGCTTGAGATGTTCGGAAGATGAGGTTTGGCTCTGCATCCATCTACGTCAGGCCTTTCGTTCCATGGAAATGGAACTGATGAGGACAAGAGAATCATGAAGATATAGAAGACAATGTTAATGAGATCCGGCAAGAAGTCAAACAAATTATGAAATTATGGATATCCTTTTCTAAGGAAGGAAAAGAGACTCACTCCTAATTACCAGATCTAGACAAATATTGAGCCATCCAGTATAAGTGAACACACGCCTCCCCCGTACGTTTACCCACCTTGATTCAATTCAATTCAAATTCAAGAGTAAAACAACAATAAAGTTGCACTCAATTATGGACACTCTGGTTGGGGCGTCAAAACTTCCTTTGACTCTGTGGCCTGTGATCAAAACTTTATCAGGAGAACATTGCAGGGTTTATACGCAACCTGGAAAAACTCGAAAACCTAGAAAAGTCATGGAATCTGAAAATCGGCCAAAAAGTCATGGGATAGTCATGTAAAATCGTGAAAATTTAAAGAAAACCTGGAAAAGTCATGGACCCGAGAGTTGAGTTGTGAAGTTGAAGATGAGTATCAATTGAATTGAATTCAATCTCTGGGCCCTTGTTTGGAAATTCCAAGATTAAATCTTTGTTTTATTCTGATGATGAAAGAGAAACCCCGAGAGTTGTGAAGTTGAAGATGAGTATCAATTGAATTGAATTCAATCTCTGGGCCCTTGTTTGGAAATTCCAAGATTAAAATCTTTGTTTTATTCTGATGATGAAAGGGTGATTTGCCATAGTTACCCTTAATTTCTAAACTTACTTTCCATGTCCGTGAGATAGGAATGGTCCCGTGCGAAGGCCCCATGAGAAAGGAAAGGAAGAAAAGGTGCTTAGTTTACTTAAAACCCCCCCAGAAGACAGCTCTTAATTTGGAAAATTTTAACGAAAGACCTTAAACTATATTACTGCGACAGTCTGGACTTGCTATTTTCAGTGTTTACATAAGGTTTCCGCCAGTTTTTAGTGTTACAGGGTCTACAGGGTCTGGCGTGCTTTTTACATCAGGTTTTAGTGTTACAGGGTCAGTGAGTCAGTGGTCACACTTCACACACGCCACAGGAAACCGTTAATTTCCGACGTTGCCGGATTTATCCGTTCCGGAATGGTGGAATCTTCACATACTAAAGGAAAGGAAGAAAAGGTGCTTAGTTTACTTAAAACCCCCCAGAAGACAGCTCTTAATTTGGAAAATTTTAACGAAAGACCTTAAACTATATTACTGCGACCGTCTGGACTTGCTATTTTCAGTGTTTACATAAGGTCTCCGCCCGTTTTAGTGTTACAGGGTCTAGCGTGCTTTTTCCGTCAGGTTTTAGTGTTACAGGGTCAGTGAGTCAGTGGTCACACTTCACACACGCCACAGGAAACCTTTAATTTCCGACGTTGCCGGATTTATCCGTTCCGGAATCGTGGAATCTTCACATACCAGTTTGACCTTCGGTGAAAACTTGACTTGTTTTCGAAGGAAAACATAAATTTTGGTGTTGATATGGGGAGTGTGTGTTTCGTCCTTCTATGTGTTCCGTTATACTGGGTGAGACTAGATTTGATTTTTTCCTTTCTTTATCCTGGCAATAAACGTATAAGAAGTAAATCTAAAACTAAAAACCATCAACATTTTGATCAAAACCATCAATCGAAAGAGTCAATCTTGAATATTAAATCTAAAAATCAAAATTCCAGTAAAGTAGCTTTTGTGATGAAGTTAACAGCTTCTTCACTTTTTTTTTTTTTTTTTTTTTTTTTTAAAATTCCAGAAAATTGGTTTTTGTGATAAAGTTAACAGTCTTTTTCTTTTTTTTTTTTTTTTTTTTTTGTGAAAATAGCAACCTTTCTAGAATCTACTCATTCCATCAAATCTATAACTCTATCTCCAGTGGTAGGTACTCCAGTGAAGTAGCTATTCACTGGCGTTGACCTTAGGAGGCCGAGTGCACTCCGTATACCAAGCACAGAGACCAAAAATTTCGACCCCGCTGGAACCAAAATCCTTTAGCAATGAATCTGACTGAAAAAAATTCCCGTTCTCGAAAAAATGTACAATTTGTACAACATCATTGTGTACGTTCATCTCTAATATGCATAATAGATCAGTTGCGCTTACTTGGGTCATGTTTCAAAGTCTTATGTTAAGACCTCAGTAGTCAACAGTATTAAATCGAATTCTGCACACACTGAACAGCCCGAAAATTCACAAATAGAAGAACTCAAAAGTTCGATTGACATTCTGGAGGAAGAAATTCATCACTTGCAGTATATTCAGAATAATTTCTATGAGCAACCAAATCACGGCCGTTCTTTTAAGAAACATCGGGGAAAATTTATGAATCGGCAGGGCCGATATCGAAATCATCATACGCCCTATAATAACAACTACTATATTA
This sequence comes from Diaphorina citri, assembly GCF_000475195.1. Classification (NCBI taxonomy): domain Eukaryota; kingdom Metazoa; phylum Arthropoda; class Insecta; order Hemiptera; family Psyllidae; genus Diaphorina; species Diaphorina citri. The sequence continues at coordinate 105,926 of NW_007378382.1, read as the reverse complement.
AAGACCGTTCTTCGACAACACATGAGCCTACTCATCTTCAGACCAATATTGTCTGTGAAACTTCACCTCCCAAAATTGCTTTAAATCACCCACCCAAAGACCCTCAAACTTCAAACATCAACGTGCTTCCCTCACAAGATGTTCGAAATCTTATTGCTGACGACGATATCTATGGCAAATTAGATTTGGGTATTCATTTTCCTAAAACAAATTCGGTAAACCATGTCCAAAGCAAAGGTCAAAAGAACCCGCTTTCTAGAGAACGTCAAATTACTAAACACCATGTTGGGTGTATTACTCCAAAAGTACATCAGGATTTTCCTAGAGCCAAAGTAGACCACCCATCCAAGAGCGTATCGTTTGAGAAGTCCAACAGCTATTCTTCACCATTCAGATACAAACGTAGCCGTTATGATCATTCTAATAAGAAATGCTTCCTTCCGATTCATCGTTCCCACCATTCAAATATCAACGTGCTTCCCTCACAAGATGTTCGAAATCTTATTGCTGACGACGATAACTATGGCAAATTAGATTTGGGTGTTCATTTTCCTAAAACAAATTCGGTAAACCATGTCCAAAGCAAAGGTCAAAGGGACCCGCTTTCTAGAAAACGTCAAATTACTAAACACCAAGTTGGGTGTATTACTCCAAAAGAGCATCAGGATTTTCCTAGAGCCAAAGTGGATCACCCATCCAAGAGCGTATCATTTGAGAAGTCCAACTATTCTTCACCATTCAGATACAAACATAGACGTTATGATTATTCTAATAAGAAATGCTTCCTTCCGAAACGCCCTCTGCATCTCCGTGTTCATCTATGTACACGTCAAAACCTGGTGGACAAAATAGGAACTAGAGAAGTATATGTTGAAAGTTAAACTTGGCAACACCGTCAACTGGTTGTTACTATCCAAGGTCAATGTGACAACACTGTAATTGCCCTCCGCATCTCCGTGTTCATCTATGTACACGTCAAAACCTGGTGGACAAAATAGGAACTAGAGAAGTATATGTTGAAAGTTAAACTTGGCAACACCGTCAACTGGTTGTTACTATCCAAGGTCAATGTGACAACACTGTAATTGCCCTCCGCATCTCCGTGTTCATCTATGTACACGTCAAAACCTGGTGGACAAAATAGGAACTAGAGAAGTATATGTTGAAAGTTAAACTTGGCAACACCGTCAACTGGTTGTTATTATCCAAGGTCAACGTGACAACACTGTAATTGCCCTCCGCATCTCCGTGTTCATCTATGTACACGTCAAAACCTGGTGGACAAAATGGGAACTAGAACTAAAGGTTTGTCTCACTAAAGGCTGATCTCACATTTGAAGCGTAGACGCGCGACTTTTGAGTAACGCGTAGTCACCTGCAAAACTAAACCTATGAAAAGCCAGCCTAGCTAGCTTGGTTGGTAGAGCGTCTGCCTTGTAAGCGCTAGGCCGCGGGTTCGATCCCCGCCCGGGGCGGATTTTATCTTGATGGGATAATGTTCGTTCTCGGAACGGCTGGCTTTCTCCTACCTATCCTGTCTTCCTTCTCTCTTCGATTTCGGGACAATAAGACCTTAGCAGTTACAGTTCCCTCTGTCAAACTTAAAAAAAAAAACCTATGAAAATGATATGGAGTTTATGAAGGGTCATCTTTATGACTATTATATCATTTTCATAGGTCCTATCAGATTGCTTCACCCAAGAGTTAAACTTGAAACGAGTTTAAACTCTAATTTTGTAGCTTCGGCCATAAGTTCATTTTTCGACTTCTTCTTCTTCTTTTTTTTTTGTCCTTTCCTCCTCTCATTTCTCTCACTTCCTTTCTCTCTTTTCCTTTTCCCCTCTTCCCCTCTCCTCTTCCCTACCTTGTATGGAGTGGTATTTGGTGTTGAGGATGTGCTCCAAGATGGCGGACCCGTTCCTGGGGTCTCCCCCTAGGTGCAGGATTTGGGTGAGAGCCCTGGCGTAAATATAGACAGCGTCGTACAGGTAACTGGCATGGGCTGGCACCTGGAACAGAAGGGTCGCGGGTTAGAGTCCCGAAATAAATTAGTAAAATAATCAGGACATGAAAACCTGGAAGGGGTGTTTTATTTGTAATTTTCAATATATTCTTAAATAAATACAGAAAAAAAGGCAAAAAAAAGTACAGTAGAACCTCGATATAACGAAGAAAAGGCGATTTCCCCTCCCTTCAGAGGCAAAAAACTCAGTATGTAGGTACCTATTATGAAATCGTAGTATACATGTAGGGATTCTAGGGCTTGCATCAGACTGCCAGCTTAGAACAAAATAACCACTATGCTACCTAACACTTTTTTTAAGAGGTTTGACAGAGGGAACTGTAACTGCTATGATTTTATCGTCCCGAAATCGAAGAAAGAAGGAAGACAGGATAGGAGAAAGCCAGCCGCTCCAAGAACGAACATTATCCCATCAGGATAAAATCCGCCCCGGGCGGGAATTGAACCCGCGGCCTAGCGCTTACAAGGCAGACGCACTACCAACTAAGCTAACTAGGCTGGCTAACATTTTTTCAACTTGATTTTTGATCGATGAAAATTCCAACATTCCAAGCCGTTAATAGCCATTCAAAAGATAAATGGGTACCTTACAGGACTTCTGGGCCATACTATAGAGAGGACCAAGCGGTACAATACAGGGGACCGTAAGGTGAAAAATGAAGCTCGAAGGGGGGGGGGGCGGTTCGGCACTTCCTCGGCCCCCTTTAAATATACGCCCTGGGTCCGGAGGGGGGGGGGGCGGTTCGGTACTTCCTCGGCCCCCTTTAAATATACGCCCTGGCAGGTATTACGTGTTCCTGACGCCTACTCAATTAATTTAAAATAACAAAGCCCATGTCAACCCTGTCAAATGACAAAATGAAATCAATTTACAATATTTACCTAGCAGCATTTCCATCACAGCGGGAGTGGAAAGTAGTTCATGCCCGTCAAAAATGACTGAATTTTAAAATTTTAGAGGGAAACTAGATACCTATGCCGCTATATCCCCTATCGACAAAACTTTTGTTAAATTTGTACTTTATGTATTGTATGAATTTTCAACAATAAAGAGTTTATTATTATTAAAGGTCAATGTGACAACACTGTAATTGCCCTCCGCATCTCCGTGTTCATCTATGTACACGTCAAAACCTGGTGGACAAAATAGGAACTAGAGAAGTATATGTTGAAAGTTAAACTTGGCAACACCGTCAACTGGTTGTTACTATCCAAGGTCAATGTGACAACACTGTAATTGCCCTCTGCATCTCCGTGTTCATCTATGTACACGTCAAAACCTGGTGGACAAAATAGGAACTAGAGAAGTATATGTTGAAAGTTAAACTTGGCAACACCGTCAACTGGTTGTTACTATCCAAGGTCAATGTGACAACACTGTAATTGCCCTCTGCATCTCCGTGTTCATCTATGTACACGTCAAAACCTGGTGGACAAAATAGGAACTAGAGAAGTATATGTTGAAAGTTAAACTTGGCAACACCGTCAACTGGTTGTTACTATCCAAGGTCAATGTGACAACACTGTAATTGCCCTCCGCATCTCCGTGTTCATCTATGTACACGTCAAAACCTGGTGGACAAAATAGGAACTAGAGAAGTATATGTTGAAAGTTAAACTTGGCAACACCGTCAACTGGTTGTTACTATCCAAGGTCAATGTGACAACACTGTAATTGCCCTCCGCATCTCCGTGTTCATCTATGTACACGTCAAAACCTGGTGGACAAAATAGGAACTAGAGAAGTATATGTTGAAAGTTAAACTTGGCAACACCGTCAACTGGTTGTTATTATCCAAGGTCAACGTGACAACACTGTAATTGCCCTCCGCATCTCCGTGTTCATCTATGTACACGTCAAAACCTGGTGGACAAAATGGGAACTAGAACTAAAGGTTTGTCTCACTAAAGGCTGATCTCACATTTGAAGCGTAGACGCGCGACTTTTGAGTAACGCGTAGTCACCTGCAAAACTAAACCTATGAAAAGCCAGCCTAGCTAGCTTGGTTGGTAGAGCGTCTGCCTTGTAAGCGCTAGGCCGCGGGTTCGATCCCCGCCCGGGGCGGATTTTATCTTGATGGGATAATGTTCGTTCTCGGAACGGCTGGCTTTCTCCTACCTATCCTGTCTTCCTTCTCTCTTCGATTTCGGGACAATAAGACCTTAGCAGTTACAGTTCCCTCTGTCAAACTTAAAAAAAAACCTATGAAAATGATATGGAGTTTATGAAGGGTCATCTTTATGACTATTATATCATTTTCATAGGTCCTATCAGATTGCTTCACCCAAGAGTTAAACTTGAAACGAGTTTAAACTCTAATTTTGTAGCTTCGGCCATAAGTTCATTTTTCGACTTCTTCTTCTTCTTTTTTTTTTGTCCTTTCCTCCTCTCATTTCTCTCACTTCCTTTCTCTCTTTTCCTTTTCCCCTCTTCCCCTCTCCTCTTCCCTACCTTGTATGGAGTGGTATTTGGTGTTGAGGATGTGCTCCAAGATGGCGGACCCGTTCCTGGTTTAAACTCTAATTTTGTAGCTTCGGCCATAAGTTCATTTTTCGACTTCTTCTTCTTCTTTTTTTTTTTTTGTCCTTCCCTCCTCTCATTTCTCCCACTTCCTTTCTCTCTTTTCCTTTTCCCCTCTTCCCCTCTCCTCACCTTGTATGGAGTGGTATTTGGTGTTGAGGATGTGCTCCAAGATGGCGGACCCGTTCCTAGGGTCTCCCCCTAGGTGCAGGATTTGGGTGAGAGCCCTGGCGTAAATATAGACAGCGTCGTACAGGTAACTGGCATGGGCTGGCACCTGGAACAGAAGGTACGTGGGTTCGAGTCTCGTCCGGGGGAAAAAAACAAGTGGCAAACGATAATGAGTCTATGAAAGTGGGGTCTTATTTTAGACTGTCAGCTCTGGATACAAAGTCCTATAACGAATAAGACAATGACCCATTTTTATAAGAGATTTGATCGTTTGATAGAGGGACCTGAGGTCTTATCATTCCGAAACAGAAGAGGGAAGGAAGACAGGATAGGAGAAAGCCAGCCGTTCCGAGAACCTCTGTTTAGGTTAGGATAGAAGGTCCCGGGCGGGAATGAAGCTTGCAATCTAGGGCAGAGGCGCTACCTTCCAAGCTATCTTATCTACATATCTACTCTCTACTAGGCTGGCTAAAATGGAAGGTCAAAAACAAACTTTTGAATTAAACCAGTATCTGGGAGCTATGTCTAGCTGAATACTTTGTTCTAACTTTTGCTTATTATTTCTTCTGTTACAGGTAAGTCTACAATTCTTCTTACATCGCTTACCAAAGCTCCAAGTCCTTTGAGTTCACTTTTAGGGTTATCTCTAAATGTCTCTACTCACGTCGTTCTCCTGTATTCAGCGATATCCTCAAATTTACAGCGATTACCTACGATTATTATGTACTTACGTTGAATTTAGATTGTATTTTTTTTTTTGGCATAGCTCTCGCTCTTAGCTCCTTTTATCGCCTACTTATTTGGTTTATCCCACTTTGTGCTTTGAGCCTGATCAACTCAATATCGCACCCTGGGTTAAATCATTTTCCTTTTCCGAGTTTACATCCGGACCTATTGTAGATACTAACTTTTGTCTCGTTGTACTAGACATTTATTTGTATTATTGGGTACTACCTATGTGCCTATTTTCAACGTGTGGTTATTGGTTATTTCGTTAATTTCTATCATTTGCCGTTTTTTGGCCTTACGTTTTGGCTTTTATTTTGTGATCAGGGCCCGATCACAAAATACAGGTTGTTGATTTCTTTTTTCAATCACATCCTTTCCTATTTTTATCAATATTTTGGAGCTCCGAGCATTTTCATAGTCTTATTCTTGTATTAAGGTATACCTAGGTAGATTGTCTCCCTATGTTAGAAGGATTTCGAGCTCTGTGCTGATTTAGTGATGCACGTCGTACGTGATGAGAAGAAATGAATATAATATTTCTTATCTCGTGATATTTTCATGGACGAGACAGAGAACATGTCTCTATCTCGCAAGTTTTGAGAATCACGTCATAATCTCATCGTGAGAATGCTTGGGTAAACGAACACCATGAATTTGTACTTTGTACACTCCAATGTTCTATGGATCTATGGAGTTTACTCTACATCTACAAGGATGAACTTGATTGTTAAATACCTACCTACCTAGATTTAGTTATAAAGAAGAAGAAAAAGAGGAGTTTCACCATTCGTCATGAGAATTGATAGACACTGTATTTTGATATTCCTGTATGGTGGTAGAGTCACAGCGTTACATTGTGGCGGCCTGACATTTTGAATTTGAAATGCGAAAACTAAATTATGTATAGGTACAGGAGATGGGAGGAGGAGGAGGAGGTAGGATGCTGGTTCTGTTTCCTGGTGAAGTACCTAGCATTGAAAATTTATCAGAGTTTTATCTATACAATAACTGTAACTTATATGTATAACTTAGGTACCAATTCTAAATACTACCTACTGTATGTATGTACTATGTAGGTTTGTATTGTAGGAAACAGGAACTCTTTATGTATATGCTGACTGTGCCAACAATCTCGTAAAATTAGAGATAAAGAGTTAATTTAAAATAGACAAGAGAACTCAAAGTCACATTTGATACTACCAACCAATACTTGACTTGAATCATTTTCCTCGGCTAGTATTTTGGTCTTTTGCATAGAATTTTCCGGGTGGAGCTCTTTTGTTATAGGTACCTACATAGAATAGAAAGGCTATCACACATTTTTATACATACCTCTGGTCTCCACAGAGTAGAAAGGGAACACAATTTACATTTACAGCTCAAGATGGAGAGATAAATTTCTTTTCCGAAAAGAAGAAGAGGAGGAAATAAAAAGGTATAGAAATTCAACACCCGGGAGAGTAAGAATAATATAAATACTTATATGACTCTACCAACCTATGTACATTGTATAATAATATGCATATACATAACGTTATCTAGAGTACAGGGAGAGGGGAGAGTTACACAGAATAAGAGGTCCGACCCCTGCAGAATCCCCAATAGCCTGAGCAAGCCCAAAATCTATAATAAAACCCGGTCCGCCCGGCCACCCCCTCCCCTACCTTCGAGCTTTATTTTTCTCCTGTAACTACCTACTGTAAACTTCGAAAAATTGGAGCATCCACCCCCCCCCCCCTCGGCAAAACCCTGGATACGGCCCTGTCGTAACCCTCTCACCTCTCAACTAGGTACCTACTGCTAAAGACCAAATCCACATAGGTTAAGCGATTTGATTCGCTGAATTTATCAACCGATCGGATATTGCTTGATCCAAAAGTTTAAACCCAGACTGTGGACGAGCATCCACTCCCCCCCCCCTCGGCAAAACCCTGGATACGGCCCTGTCGTAACCCTTTCACCTCTCAACTAGGTACCTACTGCTAAAGACCGAATCCACAAAGGTTAAGCGATTTGATTCGCTGAATTTATCAACTGATGGGATATTGCTTGATCCAAAAGTTTAAACCCAGACTGTGGACCGACCGTAAGTAGAATTTAGAATTGGAAAAACAACTAAATTTTTACAATGTCGTATTCTGTCTAGGTAGGTATGTCGGTAGTTTCAATAGGTACTAAAATCTGTCCATCATAAAGAAGTATACCTAAATGACAACGGTTTAAAATTATCTTTGTAAAATAAAATAATGGTTTACAATAAATTGTACCCCAATAAAGTAATATTTTATTGTTGTATTTACATTTTATATGGAATGACAGTTTAGTTTTTAACGGCTTTTTTTTTTTTTTTTTTTTTCATTTTATGAATCGTTGAATGGTCGTGGATGCAATTGACAAAGAGAGAAGAGAGAGAGAGAGAGAGAGAGAGAGAGAGAGCGAGAGACAGGAAGGCGGTAAAGAAACAAAGAATGATTAGTATAGGGAGATATTAAAGGAACTTTTGTATTTCTGTTGTTTTAACCTAATGTATATCAGTGGTAATGTTTGGGATATGATGGCAACATATAACGGAGTCGGGAAGTTTTTATGATCTGTGTGGAGGATTTTATATGCAAAGGCTGAGCAGAGCAGACCTCGTAAAATATTCCCCTACATGAATGTAAATATCCTATGACATAAACTAATAGCTTATACAGCTTATACTTATAGTATGTATAGTGTTCGAGTTAGGCGAAATAAGTAATGAGTCTCATATAAACCCAACTCAACGCTTATCAACTGTCTGTTTGAAAAATACCAATATCAATAACCATAAGAAATGCTATAGAGTATAGGTAATTTAGTTTTTCAACAAAAACTCATTTAATTTGTATGTAGAACTATTTTTCATTATTAATTTTTTACATTTCCATGTATTGTCTACAGTGTTTTACACAATGATTGATACGTTAGGTTCCTACGTCAGGATAATGAAATTCTGTAGAGGATAATAATTAATGGTCAATTAGTAATGTTACATGACTCAGCAGTATTATCTGCTTTTTGGTATTTTCATCCTGATCTACATGCAAATCTCTGTACTAAATCAAGAACAGGAAACTATTTGTTTGAAAAGTTGATACCTTTATATTTTGAGTAGTATCAAAAAGCTTTTAGCAGAAAGTTTTAGTACGTACGTATCTCGTATCTAAATGTTAATGAATTATGATCTGCCTTCAAGTTTGGCCTTCAGAGATGCTGGCATTTCTGGTGGAGGAGGTCGAGGGATACCGAAAGCAACTTTTACAAAGTCATAGATGAACCATTGCAAGGCGGTCAATGTACCAATCATAATGATTCTGGGACCCAATCCCTTCCATAATCCTCCAAAACCGATTTTCTTGACAATATCTCCCACAGTGGCGCCCTTCTCTTGGTTTAGTTTGGAGACCAGGGTATCTGCAGGATGAGATACAATAGCACAGAATACGCCAGCAATGTAACCAGCAGCAAACGTCACAATCAGCTGTTCTCCCTTGGAACATTGATCTCTTGGTTTAGGAACAATATGGGCATACAGAAGCTCAACAGTTTTTTCAAAACAGGCAAACTTCATCATGGTGTAAGGGATCTGTCTGCCCCAGAGAGGCACCAAACTCTTGAAGAAAGCATTGACTCCTTCTTGGGCAAACATCTTGGGTGCAGCCTCTCGTAACGTAGTGGCAAAACCAGCCGTCGTTTGAACTTTGACCTTGATGGCTTCAAATGGACTGAGGGCAATATCAGCGAAAAATTCAGCAGAAGCAGATGCTGCAAGGTATAATCCTGTTCTGTACAGATAGGCAGCTTCCTCACCAAGAATGTCACTATAGATGACTTTGAAGAATTCATACAGACCAAACTTTCCTAAGCCTTGAGCTGAATAGCCGAAGAATGTGGGCGCCCAGCCACGTACCAAACCTCTGGTACCATCCTCAGCCATGGTGACCTTGAATCCATGGATCAAGTTCTTGTATTTGGCGCCATCTACTTGTAGACGACATTTGACCAAATCCAGAGGGGTGATCAACGTATGCGTAGAACCACACGAGATAATACCTCCCATACCACAGAGGAGGAAATACTTTAACGAACCAAAGGCACAACTGTCACCAGGCAGAATAACATTGGAAACACCAGCGCACTTTGCTTGGGAGAACGGATTCTTGAACGCATTTTGTTTCGCGATCTCGTAAAACGACGGCATTTTCGCACTTAAACACTAAATTGCAAACCAATATTCGATTATTAAAATAACGAAAAAATTAAACTACCTTTTTCCTACGATGACCTGACGCGGCAAGGTCGAGAAAAAAATGAATTGGGCTACAAAGATGTTTGCCAAGAATATTCTTATGAAGCGCACAAGCGCTATAGTTTGAATGTCAACATTACACACACGAGATAGAGTATGGGGAGGCTGAGAATTGGGAATGAGCTACTTTGGAATTTTATGAACATGAAGTTGAAAATTTCATATCCATTTTGATTTATTTATCATCTATGTTAAAAAATTATACACAAGCACACTATGACTCTATTCTTTACTGTCACAGTATCTAACATTATTACACGAGGCTGAGAATTGGGAATGGGCTACTTTGGAATTTTATGAACATGAAGTTGAAAATTTCATATCCATTTTGATTTATTTATCATCTAGGTATGTTAAAAAATTATACACAAGCACACTATGACTCTATTCTTTATTGTCACAGTATCTAACATTATTACATAGACAATACCTACATACAGTTTACAGGTAGTCACTGTAAATACTTAAACATAATTATCTCTCAAGATGTTACATCTGGGAGCTAGTGTGCCGCTCCTAACACATGTATAGGAATAGAATAAAGAGAAGTTCTAAATTTAACCCATGGTGATCGACCTGGAATATTTATTTTTTTAATTCAGAATATACAAAGTGTCCCTTGTAAAGAAGAAAAACTGTTTTGTTCTTAATGTTCAATGCCTTGGTCAATGTTCTTTTTTTTTCGGAGTTTTTCGTCAGCCTCTCAATCCCTAGGGAGATTGCTTTGGGCTGACATTTTGTTTTAGCTACAAAAATTTTACCAGTCAATGTCCTTCGCACTAAACATTTGCTATTTAGCAAGGGAAATTTCTGGCTGGTATCCTCCCTGGTTTAACGTTCCCCAGCCAGGCTTGTCTACCTGATGCCATTCTGTCTCATTAGTTTTTTTTTTTCAATATGAAGAATTCGAGATTCAGTAAATCCAAGAAAATGTCTATGAATGTACCTATTCTATAATCAGCAAATCCAAGAAAATATCTATCTAGGCGCACGGCAGTGCGCCAGGCTAAGTTCCTTTAGGAGTCACAGGTCCGACACTTTCAATAGGTATCCATAGAAAGAGGCAGGGAGAGAGAGGAATGCCTTGAAAATTTTCGGTACATTATAATTACCTATGAATTTTCGAGATAGCGAGGAGCTATTGGAATCCTCGGAAGCAATCTAACTTCTAGTTAAGACTAAAAGTTCCGTGATCACAGGGGCGGGGTCAGAATTAATGAAACTATTGGTACGAACGCAATTCTCATAATTATCTTCTAATGACAGGAGATAAATTCATTCTGACAGTAGGTTAATTATATCTCATTAATATTAGGTATTTATATCGTATAGTCACACGCGACTTTCACATCACTGTAAGTTGAATGTTATAGTGTTTGTGTCTCCTGTGGGGATGGAGCAATATTTGTCAGAATTAATGAAACTATTGGTACGAACGCAATTCTCATAATTATCTTCTAATGACAGGAGATAAATTCATTCTGACAGTAGGTTATATCTCATTAATAGGTATTTATATCGTATAGTCACACGCGGCTTTCACATCACTGTAAGTTGAATGTATAGTGTTTGTGTCTCCTGTGGGGATGGAGCAATATTTTGTCTTGTCTTGGAAGTGGCTTGATGTTCTTAATAAATGATTTAACTGATGGCTGGACAAGCCTTATGTTTGTATAAGTATACCTAGTTATACCTACCTATGTATAATGGAGGAGTTGCAATTGGGAAAATATTGTTAATAAAAGGTCGATTCCTACGTAAAATGTTGTGAAAAATCCGAACTGAGGTCAAAACTCCGAAAAAGTAACTTTAAAAGGTCGAAAATTCAATTTTTAATTGCTGTTCTAATAAAAAAGTTCAAATAGTTGTGACGTCAGATTTCACGTCAAAATGCGCAGAAACGCTTGCGCAGTATTGCGCACAAACAAACGAAGGGGGAGTCATGGTTAAATTCAATTTTTATTTTCCGTTCTAATGAAAGAGTTCAAAGATGTGTGACGTCAGACTTTACGCAGTTGTTTTTTCGTCCGCTAGATAGCGCCAGTATGCAAGTACGCTTGCGGAGGAGCGGAAGGAAATGCGCAGAAACGTATGCGCACAAATACATTAATGTGCCTAGCTAGCTTGGTTGGTAGAGCGTCTGCCTTGTAAGCGCTAGGCCGCGGGTTCGATCGTCTGTGCTCCTTGTATCTTCGTTGTTTTTTTTCGTAGACTGTTTTTGATGCATTTTTTGAATTCTACGCATAAAAATACGTGGGTATTGATATATAACTCAAAATGTCAAATTTTGGACTTACTGCCCTCTTTTTTAGCAGGGCAGTGTACAGACGAGGTCGGCGTTCTTCGTCTGCCTCTCAATTGGTCCTAACTGAGGTGATTGCTTTGGGCTGACATTTGGTTTGGGCTAAAAAAAATACGGATTCCCTTCGCACTCAACCTTTGCTATATCTTTAGCAAGGGGGATTCAGGTTGATACACTCCCTGTTTAACGTCCCCCAGCCAAACGAGTAGGTAGATAATATGTCTATAGGTGAGAAATGTTTTCGTAATCAATCGTATTATTTCGGGTTCTTACGGATTCTTACCTCGTGTGTGTTCGTGTGTCTTCGTGACCAGGTCCTCCATTTCTTGAACTTTCTGCGGGATGTAGTCGGAAAACTGGAGATTCTGGGTGACTTCCAGCTGATTTTCCACGGCCAGATCCTAAAGAGAGAGAACATAAGGATTTTTCAAAGGAATTTTTAACTGTGTGAAGCATACTGAAATGCTTTTCACAAATATCGTTCTCCAATTATTACACCTAGATAGATTTCATGACTTGACTTGGACTCGAACCACCAACCTCCAGATCCAAAGTCCAACGCGTTAACCACTGCACCGAGGTTGTTTCCTAAATAGGCCCGTCTCCCCCTTGAGCTCAATTATTCTCCTTTACTGTAAGCCAAGCTCCGAAAATTTGGAACATCCCCCCCTCTTGTACATCACTTTTGGACTCGGTCCCACCCCTCTACAAAATCCTGGACACGGCCCAGCTTTCTGGTACTCATGTGCTATCCAGGAGAGTGCTGTGGGAAGAATACCTATATCTGGGGCAAACTACGGATTGGGCATGTTCTGACACAGAGCACACGAGTCCAACGTAGCACATAATTCTTCAAAAGTTTTCGTACCTGGGGGCATTTTTTTTAAGTTTAAACACTTAAAGCTCCCCTCACCTTGATGGCCTCCTGTACTTGTCCGCACCAGGCCGGGTTTACGCCACTGATGATGCCGAACTTGTACCACTTGAACTCTTTGAGTAGCGCCACCACTGATTTGGACACCTTTGTGCTAGGCGGTAGAGTGCGGGCGAACGTGTAGAACACCTTCTTGTTCGAGACCCGCTTGTCGGCACATTTCTAGAAAACAAATTAATAAAAAAAAAAAAGAAAATAAAGAGAGAAAGGAATTAAGAGAAAGGGAAGAAAGAAAGGAAGAAGGAGACGAAGAAGGAAGGAAAGCAAGAAGGAAACGAAGAAGGAAAGGAAGAAAGAAAGGAAAGGAAGAAGGAAATTGGGGGTGTAGATGATTCTTCTCCTCTTATTTCTTTATTTTCTTCAATAAAGGAGTTGCAATTGGGAAAATATTATTAATAAAAGGTCGATTCCTACGTAAAAAGTTGTCAAAAATCCAAATTTGAGGTCAAAACTCGGAAAAAGTAACTTTAAAAGGTCGAATATTTAATTATTTTTTATTAACATTTATTATAGTGTGCAAACATAATTATAAAATGTTATATTTAATTATTAATTGTCGTTCTAATGAAAAAGTTCAAAGAGGTGTGACGTCAGATTTCACGTCAAAATGCGCAGAAACGCTTGCGCACAAACAAACGAAGCGGGGGTCATGAATTCTGACGTCATCGCCTACGGGAGCGTATGCCGTGACGTCAAAGTTTACGATTTACCGGTATTTTTTAAATCGATTTATCTCGGTATCTAGAAGTCGTAGAAGAAAAAGAAAAATTCCGTTGGTCCTCATTTTTCCTGGTCTATGACTTTGAAACATCACACAAGTAAGCGCAACTGATCTATAGTTCAAGGAGAAGAAGAGGAAGAAGAAAAAGATCAACCTCGTTTCTTAACTTGACATCGTCAAACTGTCAAACTTCCTTGTTTCTCTCCCCTCCCCACACTTTTTCGCTGTCTTGTTAGCTTTCTTTTAGGGAGAGAAAATAATGTTAATAATAATAAATTGACTTTTATTTGTTCAGTATGAAGGTTTCATGATCTTGCATATTGGAGGCTTCGTTTTCAGCAACAAAATAACAAATGGTTTAAATTTAAAATGAAAATGATGGATTTCGTTGGAAAAATAGAAGAAAATATTAAAAACGAGGAAAATGTCATGAAATCAAGTAGAATTGAGAAGCCCTGCTGCTAGGCTTCAGAAATAATGGAAAAGTAAACATAGCATAATCCATAAAATAAACTGGTAGATAGTTAGGTATATATCCGTCTTTTCTCAATAGTCAATAGGTACCTACATTTCTGTCAAACAGTTTTAATTAGTCTGTTCTTCTTGGAAGAAGTCTTAAGAAAACGGAGAAAAATGTCATTTTGTATGAACGCCTGGTATTTTCTATTATGTATGCAATGTGCAAGACAACAGAAATTTTGATTGCTAGAAAAGTTTAAAGTTGGTTTCTTGGTTAAACTTTTGGATTAATCTGATGTCGTGGGTCAAAATCTAAGTTTAACCTCGGTTTAATTTTAACTCTCGTATTAAGCAATCAGATTGCTTACTCCAAAATTCAAAATTAAACCGAGTTCAAACTCATTTTGGGGGCCCGGCCATCATTCATAATTTCATAGGTAGGTACCTAAGTGCAAAACTCCCTCCATTAACAAACTGACAGCAATACAGCATTTGACAGGAATGTAGAAAGGATCCTTTCAAGCAATGCATTAGATTCCTTTGCATTTACACTTTCAAGGTCAGCTATCTAATATAATTATAAAAATGAATATTTGTTTGTGTGTTTGTTTGTTTGAACTTTATGCCTGGCCAAACCGCTCATCCGATTACTATGAAACTTTGTCAACTTATTGCTTGCACTCCCGTGAAGGTTATAGGCTTTTTTTCGGTTCGTTTTTGTTAAGTTACGCCGAGAAAGACCACTAAATCGATGAGTGACATAAACGGCCATGCCTTAAGGATTTCGGCTAGTATTGAATACACAAGACTTAGAGAAGAAGAATTTATTATATAAAATACTGAAAGTTCTAACAAAGAGGGACTTTTCAGTCCTACGCTTGACAGACTGAATAAAGTTGCTCTTTTAATTCGAAAAGAAGAAGAAGAAGAAAAAGCAGAAGAAGAGAAGAAGGAGAGAAGAAGGAGAAGAAGAAGAAGAAGGAGAGAAGAAGGAGAAGAAGAAGAAGGAGAGAAGAAGGAGAAGAAGAAGAAGAAGAACAAGAAAAATCTCTATTGACACCAATGACAGATCCATTCAAGCAATGCATTAGAGCCTTTTGTACAAACATATTAATAATAAATAACTATTTAATACATTTCAAGGTCAACCATGTATAGTCAATACACAAGACTTTATTGAAAGTGCTAACAAAGAAATCTACTCAGGAAGGAGGACTACCTCATTCTAAAAATAAATTTCAAATTCTAGACAGAGATAATAGGAAAAATCAGAAAAAAAATGTCGATTCCCACCTCCAGTATAAATGTTGCCCTGTCTATCAATGAAAGAAATGTTTGTACAATGAAAAAATTAAATAGAAAGTAAAAAAAAAGAAGGCAGTGGTGTGGGTGAGCTTTGTCAAATGGGGAGCTATAAACTCATATACAGTGCCGATCCGCTGATGATCTTAGAATCCAGTTGAATCATCACTTTTTTTAATTAAGAATCATAAGAATATAATAATAATATTAAATAAGAATCAAAAAATAATAAACAATATCAATAATAATATTAATAAAATAATAAAATAATAATATATAATAATAATAATAATAATAATAATAATAATAATAATAATAATAATATTAATAATATCATATATTAATAATAATATTTAAATAATAATATTTTAATAAGAATCATCACTTTAATCACTTGCTATTTTCGGTAAGTGGTAAGTAGTGGTAAGTGCAATAGTCCTGTGCAAATGTGGACGCGACACAAAAGGGATCAAGAAGAGACAGAGAGAGAGAGAGAAAGAGAGAGAGAGAGAGAGAGAGAGAGAGAGAGAGAGGGGGGGGGGAAGAGGTGAAAAGAAAACCGCAGAGAGAAAGGGAACCGGTGCTACCCCTAGGTTTCAAAGAGAACCACGTCACTGAAAAGAGGGATTTTTTATTATGAGGGACAAAGGGAGGGATTTTTTTTATTTATTTTTAATAAAAGGGCGAAAGGGACAAAGGGATAAAAAAAAAAAATAAATTGCAATTTTTATTGTGTTTGCATCTTTTGTTTACCGAAGCCATGCAAAGACATATTTCCCACCCCTTCGTCAAATTTCTTTGTATCCCTCTTTCTTTCCCTGTTCTCTTTAATTTCTCCCTCTTTCCTTTTTTTTCTAAGGAGGTCCACACGCTCTTCGTCAAATTTCTTTGTATCCCTCTTTCTTTCCCTGTTCTCTTTAATTTCTCCCTCTTTAGTTACTCTTCTTCTTTCCCTTTTCCTCCTCCTCCTCCTCCTTTTTCCTTGCTCTTCATCTACTTCTTCTTCTCTTAAGGAACGTCCACACTACATGGTCAAGCGAAGTCGACTTTGAAACATCTTTTGTGTTTAGGTTGGTACCTATTTATTTATATCTATTTATTTATTATTAAGTACCTATAAACGTATTAGGTAGGTACCTATAAATGTTTCTATAAAGTATAAACCTAGATATCTATAAATGTATCTATAAAGTATAAACCTAGGTACCTACAAGACTTGTGCAATAAAATTTGTATTTTATGTTCCTCTGTAAAAAGAGGTTCACAAAAAAGCTGGTAGGTACCTATTTCCATTCCCTATAAAAGAACAATCAATGAATTAAATAGCTCCAGTTAACGGTCAGTCCAATGGTAACATGTTTGATTGACATGCAGAAAGTCCCGGGTTCGATTCCCACCGACAACAAAAAAAAACGCACTCTCACTTCGATGTCAAGCTTGGTTAGCTTGGTTGGTAGCGCGTCTGCCTTGTAAGCGCTAGGCCGCGGGTTCGATTCCCGCCCAGGACGGATTTTATCCTGATGGAATAATGTTCGTTCTCGGAACGGCTGGCTTTCTCCTGTCCTGCCTTCCTTCTCTCTTCGATTTCGGGACGATAAGACCATAGCAGTTACAGTTCCCTCTATCAAACCTCTTAAAAAAAAAAAAACTTCGATGTCAAATATGTCAACAGGTTGACAGGGCTTGCATGGGTAACCTACTAACCTTTAAGGGTCTCAGGTGTACTTAATCCTTCAGGTACATATACAATACCTACCTACATACCTGCTAGGTACCTTGTTTTTTTTTTTTTGCTTTTTTGCTAGAAAGCTATCGAGAGAGAGAGAGAGAGAGAGAGAAGATCGGAAGGGCGGGTCAGCAGGAATGCCGAGATACTCTGCTAGGTACCTTGTGTTTTTTTTTTTTTGGCTTTTTGCTAGAAAGCTATCGGAGAGACGAGAGAGAGAGGAGAGAGAGAGAGAGAGAGAGAGAGAGAGAGAGAGAGAGAGACGGGGAGAGAGGGAATAGAGGGAGGGAGAGAGAGAGGGAGAGAGAGAGGAGAGAAAAGAAGAGAGAGAGAGAGAGAGGAGAGGGGCTGACAGGATATGTAAGCTACAAGACCAAAGAGAGAGAAGATAGAGACGATGTAAGTAGTAAAGAATATAAAAGTTAAAAATCCATACTCTTATATTATATTACTGGAGATTGATTAAAATCAGCGTGTGAGAAAAAAAAAATTTTAGGAAAAGTGTTGGAAAAATCTATCATATTATTATATCATATATTATTATTTTATTATTATATTACGATTATTAAGAAATTTCATCTATATGATGAGTTACATAAATATCCTATTAGGTATTATTATGATTATTATTATTATTATTATTATTATTATGTATGATTATTATTATTATATTATTATTATTATTATTATTTATTATTATATTAGTTATTATTATTATTAGTTATTATTATACTCACATCATGCGATTAGTTATTATTATTATTATTATTGTCTATTATTATCATTATTAGAGAGTTCTATAAGTTAAGACAATAAGAGAAACTTCCAAATAGGGGAATGGATTTTAATCGATGATTGAGGTTTCAAAATAAAGTTTGTAGTAGGTAGCGTACGATCTATTATTAAGAAAGATCCATTCACTCATTCACATTCACACACTGATCACTCTATCTCGAGAACCACAACACCTGATAGCTGAAATTTGGTAGCGCATATTCCTTTTATGGTCTAGTGTGCATAAGAAAGGATTTTGCGAAATTTCTTAACCGATCCTGAGATATGATCAATAGATCAATAATTCGAGGTTCTACAGTACTTTTTTTTCAATTCAAGCAAGTTTTTATTTGTAACTAGTTAGATCATAAATTCGAGGTTCTCACGTATGTTTTTTTTCAATTCAAGCAAGGTTTTATTTGTAATTTGCAAATTTATTCTCTACCAAATACATAAATAATTATAAGACCTTGTTCAAGACTGCGGGAGTAAAGGGACTTTTCAGTCTCATTTCGGCAGTATAAAACAGGGTACAATTCTATTCTATTCTACTTACATAGGATATCATTGGCAGATTCAAGCGGCTGCTACCAGGGCTTCTGAACGGCAGGTGTCATCAGGTCCTATGAATGCTATGATGCCATTATCTCGCATTTCAGTCATCTTACGAATTGCTAGGGGCGATAGGAAGGAATCCTGGTCCTTACCTGGAAAAATAAATAAATAAATAAAATAATAATAATAATAATAATAATGATAAATAAATAAATAAAAAGAAAAAAAAAGTGGGGAAAGTCAAAATGGAGTGTGCCTGAAGGCATAATATTGATTTTTCCCAATTCAAAGAAGGGAGAAGAAGAAGAGAAAAAAGGAGGGAGAAGAAGAAGAAGGAAGAAGAAGAAGGAAGAAGAATACTAGGTACCTAGTTACCTACCTACTCGGATTTCATGTGCTTTTCTGAAAAAGAAAAAAAAAAAAAATCTGCCCCTCCCCCTCTAGGTGTTTGGGCCCGGATGAGACCCCTTGTATAACTCCCCTGACTGTTGTAATATTGTAATGTGTAGGTGCAGAAAATAATACTGTGAAGGTGTGGGTGATACCTGATAGAACAGAAGAGAAGAGAAGAAAAGAAAAGAAGAGCAGAAAAGGACTAGAGAAGAGATTAGAGGTGAGAGAAGACAGGTAAGAAGAGAGGGAGAAGAATTAGAAGAAGAAGAAGAAGAAGAAGAAGAAGAAGAATAGGGGGTACCTAACCGGTTTTAGACCTACCTTGTTCTGTTGTGCCAATATCAGCGGCCATATAGGTCAAATTCCTACCCGGTAGTAAGGTAGGATCGGCATTGACCGCAGTTACGGCTAACGGCAGAGCACCCAGCGCCACCTGTGGGAGAAAAAAGGAAATTCGTAGATTGATTTAGAAACGGCTTTTGATCGCGATGGCAGATTAGTATTAGAAAAAATACACAATTTTATTAATTTCTCTTGGTGCTCAATGGCCGATTTCGGCTCTTGAACTTTTTCATAAATCCAGTCCGCGGACTGAGCTATTTACAAATTGCTCAATTGCCAAATTTCGGGGATTAAGCAGTTTGCGTTTTTCACTCCGCGGAGTGAGCTATTTTTTTCCCTCATTGAGCCAATTCGGGGATTGAGCCCGACAGATACACAAGAAAATGGCCATAAATTTAATAATAGCATTTCTACACTTACCTGCGAGGTGCCGTAAGCTCCCAGAAACCCAATCTTGATGGACTCATTGAAACTGTGTCCGTCGGTATCTGGAGTCAGATAGGAGTAGAGGAACGAAAGGTCACGCTCTGAAACACCAAGGGTTTGAACCCCGAAGGTGACAAGAAATGTGACACAGAATGAAGTGAGAGACAAATCACAAGAAGTGATAAGAGGATGGGGCGATGCATAAATAGGCTTGCCAAACGTCCCGAATTGGGCGGGACAGTCCCGAATTTCAGGGGGTGTCCCGGCGTCCCGTTCAGTTTTTCATTTTGGGGCGTTTTGTCCCGAATTTCCGTTTTTGTCCCAGAAAAAATTCGGGACGCGTTTTTTAACTTTAAAATGAGGTACCTACCTCTATAAATCAGAATTTGTTCTTAACTTGTCTTGTTTAAATTTGTCATGCTTTCATCAGTTTGCTCTTCCACTTTGCTAAACCTTTAAACGCAAAAATGAGCTGGTCCCTTGGATTCTCGTTTATCCAGGTTCGACTGTATTTTGTATCTGTTTTTAATAATAGGTATGTTACCTATCACCTAATCTACCTATGTACATATCGTACCTATGTGATTTCGCGATTATGTTCGCGGATTTCGCGATAATGTTCGCGGATTTGGCGATTATGTTCGCGGACTTGCCGATTATGTTCGCGGATTTGGCGATTATGTTCCGCGGATTCGCGCGATTTGGTTCGCGGATTTGGCGATTATGTTCGCGGAACCTTTGGGCGATTATGTTCGCGGATTTCCGCGATTATCGTTCGCGGATTTGGCGATTTTGTTCGCGGATTTTCGCGATTTTGTTCGCGGATTTTGGCGATTTTGTTCGGCGGATTTCCGCGATTATTTATGTTCCGTTCGCGGATTTCGTGATTATGTTCGCGCAATGTGGCGATTATATTCGAATTTCTCAGATGTTTGTTCGCGGATTTAGACAGGATGTATGCTCGCGGAAAATTCGCGATTATGATTCGCGGATTTCGCGATTATTGTTCGCGGATTTTGGAGATTGTTCGCGGATTTCGCGATTATGTTCGCGGATTTGGCGATTATGTTCGCGGATTTCGCGAATTAACTCGCGGATTTTGCGATTATGAGGCGCGGAGTTACGCGATTTGGTTCGCGGAGGTGCGATTATGTCTCGCGGATTTGGCGATTATGTTCGCGGATTTCGCGATTATGTTGCGGATTTCGCGATTATGTGCGCGGAATTTCGCGATTATGTTAGAGGAATTCGCGATTATGTTCGCGGATTTCGCAGAATATGTTCGCGGATTTCGCGATTATGACTTCGTATCGGAGTCTTCGCGATTATGGTTCAACGAGATTTCGCGATAAATACGTTCTAGCGGATTTCGCGATTTTGTTCGCGGATTTGGCAATTATGTTCGCGGATTTCGGCGATTATGTTCGCGGATTTCGCGATTATGTTCGCGGATTTCGACGATTATGTTCTGCGAAATCCGCGGCGACTCTCTACATACCTAGCTGTGAAAAAAAGGCCACAACCATTCCACGCTCAATTCGTCTGAAAGGTCTAGGTCTGTCAGACGCCTTGTGGTACGATCTTTGTCCATCAGACCGACCGTCAAGCTTTATTTTTCCGCCACATTGGCACCACGTTAATAATATTAATAATAATAATATACCTAGTGCTTATTTATACTGCTCGCATAGACTGAAAAGTCCCTTTACTCCAGCAGGTAGTGCTACTACTATTATTGTGGTCAATTCTCAAATTATATTGAGGATAAAATTCCATACCTCGGCTGGGATTGAACCCACGCCCTCCTGTTTACAAGTCGAGCGCCTTGACCACTACACCACCAAGGCAGGTTAAGACGGTCTCTCAGACCTAGGTCTGATGGTCTGGGCGTGAGTGGTTCGAAAACTGTCTTCTTACTCACCCTTTTTCGAGACACATAGGAAGCATGGCGAGAGTCCCAGAAGAATCACGATCAGCACAATACACTGCATTCCTGCTCCTCTTTTTCTGCTCAAAAAATTCGACGAATCAATTTTTTTTTACACATTTTTAGAAGAAAAATAAATAAAAATAAATCAAAGATATTTTTTTTTTTTTTTTTGCTTTTTTGCTAGAAAGCTTTCGAGAGAGAGAGAGAGAGGGAGGGAGAGAGAGAGAGAGGGAGACAGGGAGGGAGACAGGGAGGGAGAGAGAGAGGGAGAGAAAGAGAGAGAGAGAGATAGGAAGGGGCTGACAGGATATGTAAGCTACAAGCCAAAGAGAAGATAGTGTTTTAATTAAAATTAAAATCCTATCTCTTATTATTTACTGGAGAGCCCGAGGTGTTCGTTCTCGGAACGGCTGGCTGTTCGTTCTCGGAACGGCTGGCTGTTCGTTCTCGGAACGGCTGGCTTTCTATCCTGTCCTCCTTCTCTCTTCAATTTCGAGATTATAAGACCTTCGTTGCTGAACTGTAACCTCCCCACCGCCCTCGATCAAATCTCTCTCTCTCTCTCTCTCTAAAAAAAAGTAAAAAAAAAACTGTGCCATTTCCTGGTAGAAATTTAAAAAATCTGCCTGTTTCCAATTAAACTTTTTTTACGTAGAAAAAGCCGAGAAAAGTTTAACTGTGTCTGATATTAAAAACGAACTTTTTTTTCGTAAAAAAGTCATTTCACAAACATAGGTACAATCTATCCTAACCTTTGTCAACATAATTGTTGAATTCGTAGGTAAGGTAGGTGTAATAATACACTTTTTCTAACGCAAGAGGTTTGATAGAGGGAGCTGTACCTCGCAATCTTATCGTCCCGAAATCGAAGAGAGAATGATGATAGGATAGGAGAAAAACCAGCCGTTTATCTGCTTAGGATAAAGTTCATTTCCTGGTAGAAATTTAAAAAAATCTGCCTGTTTCCAATTAAAAAAGAGATATTTTAAACTTTTTTACGTGGAAAAAGCCGAGAAAAAGTTTAACTGTGTCTGATATTAAAAACGAACTTTTTTTCACAAACATAGGTAGGTACCTACAATCTATCCTAACCTTTGTCAACATAATTGTTGAATTCGTAGGTAAGGTAGGTGTAATACCTAATACACTTTTCCTAACGCAAGAGGTTTGATAGAGGGAGCTCTGTACCTCGTAATCTTATCGTCCCGAAATCGAAGAGAGAATGATGATAGGATAGGAGAAAACCAGCCGTTTATCTGCTTACGATAAAGTTCACCTGGAGCCAGAATCGAACCCGTGACCTAACGCTTACAAGGCATACGTGCTATACTGTACGTTGCTATCCCTTCAAAGTTCGAAACCAAAGCTAGTTGATAGGAGGGAGAGAGAGAGGGGGGAGGGAGGGAGAGAGAGGGAGGGAGGGAGAGAGGGAGAGGGAGAGAGAGACCGAGAGAGGGAGGGAGAAAGAGAGAGATAGGAAGGGGCTGACAGGATATGTAAGCTACAAGCCAAAGAGAAGATAGCGTTTTAATTAAAATTAAAATCCTATCTCTTATTATTTACTGGAGATTGATTAAAATCAGCGTGTGAGAAAAAAAAAAGTTTAGAAAAATCTATCAATATTATTATTATCATCATTATTAGAGGTCTATAAGTTAAGATAGTTGATAGGTAGCTAAGAAATTTCTATTTTTATGAACGCCTGGTATTTATAACGTGTATGCAATGCGCCTATCAGTAAAGAAAACTTTGAATTCTCGAGTTCCCTCTGTGGCGCTGTCCTACTGACGGTGGACTAATGAAGTTAAGAAACTTAAAGCTTGGTTAGTATCTGGATGGGTGACTCCTGGCGTTCCGGACCTAGGCTAGGTGGATGTGAGCAGGTGGTTAGCTTTGTCGCAATCATTTAAAACCGAAGTAGGTACCTATACACCTTTAATAATATTCAATTAAAACTTTATTATACAAATACCTATAGGCTGCAATATAGGTTGAAATGTGAAAAAACCTTACCTATACGATGATCAATTTATTATCAAAGAACAGAACACAAATTAAAATATGCTGGATTGCTTCTACCCACCTTTTTTACCAGCACAGGATTTTATAAATGATTTTATAAATTATAAATGATTTAGGTATAAATGAATTTATAAATGATTTTATAAATTTTATAAATAACTATGGATTCTATAAAATAATATTAAATAAACGAACTTTATGTTTATAAAGGTTTACTTCAATTATGTATTTATCTTATTTCAGTAAACTATAAGCCTAAAGTGCATTTTATAGGTACATACCTAAACTTTTTTTTTACCCATTAAAATGTAGGGATTGTCTTGGACTCGAACCACCAACCTCCAGATCCAAAGTCCAACGCGTTAACCACTGCACCACTGAGGTTGCTATATAAAATTGTATTATCAACAGGTTGACACTGAGAAAAATACTTACGAGTTCTTTAGAAAGCGTTTCGAATAGAATAGAATATAGGGTAGTTTATACTGCCGAAATGAGACTGAAAAGTCCCTTTACTCCCGCAGTCTAAACAGGGTCTTATGTATTTGGTACAGAATAAATTCAAAATTAAAAAAAAAAAAACATGGCTTAAATTAAATTTAAAAAAAAAAGTTTAGAAATCGTTAAGAGGGAGGAAAAAACACGTTTGGTGAAAGGATGAAGATAACGACTGGTGAGAAATGTCCTCGAGCGAGGAGGCGTGAAAATGGACGATCATGTCCGAAGATAGTGAATAATCATTCTTTTTTATTATGACGTTTATGAACGGATAAGGTTCGTTCTCGGAACGGCCGGCTTTCTCCTATCCTGTCTTGCTTTTCTTCGATTTGGGGACGATAAGATAAGTTACAGTCCCGAATTCGAAGACAGATGGAGGAAAGGATAGGAGAAAGCCAGCCGGTCCGAGAACGAACGCTATCCCATCAGGATAAAATCCGCCCCGGGCGGGAATCGAACCCGCGCCCTAGCGCTTACAAGGCAGACGCACTACCAACTAAGCTAACTAGGCTGGCTGACAGGTTCTTCTTGAACCTACGTCTGTGGCCGAGTGGTCAAGAGCATTGACTCTCAACCCGGAGGTTCTGGGTTCGAATGGAAAGGCGAGGGCGGAAATTTTCTAACCAGACTTTTCCGTTCTTGGATATACATGGATGTAAAGGAATGTGCCTTGAAGTACTGCGAAAGCGATACCGAGGTACATTTTTAGTCCGTCCTTCCTTTATTGTTTATTATTACGATAGTAATAAAAAAAGGTATAGTGGACGGACTATTGTATTCGCTTTGGTGTCTGTCAGTCGGTCGGTCTGTTGGTCTGTCTGTCCCCATAGAAGGACTTATCCAAACCTGGTCGACCTATATATCAAATTAAAGGTTTTTTTTTTTACCAGGAACACGAAAATGGTGGTGCAATTTTTTTTTAGTTCTTATTGAATGGAAGGAATATCCTGCGTAGGTGGTGTAGTGGTCAAGGCGCTCGCCTGGTAAACAGGAGGGCGTGGGTTCAATCCCAGCCGAGGTATGGAATTTTATGTAGTGGTCAAGGCGCTCGACTGGTAAACAGGAGGGCGTGGGTTCAATCCCAGCCGAGGTATGGAATTTTATCCTCAGTCTAATTTGAGAATTTGACCACAATAATAGTAGTAGCCTACTGCTGGAGTAAAGGGACTTTTCAGTCCTATGCGAGCAGTATAAATAAGCACTATTATTATTATTATTACCTAGGTACCTATAAGAATTTATTATTATAAAAGGGAGACACCAGGACAGCTGAAAATTTCCATCAAAGAAATTTAAGCTTCACTCTATTCTCGTTATGTAAACATTTCAAACCTGTGACATCTTCCCAACAGGGCGGTTTTTAGAAGGTCCCAGGGGGCGCCGAATTTCGAGCATCCCCACCCGGGTACATCACTGTTTGGACTCTCCTGTTGTGTAATCCATCCCTGATATGATATCAACTTGTATAAACATTGTAACATGATCCGTGCCTGGTAGTTTTTCTAACCTTGTGGTTCCTGATGAGCCTCCTCATTCATGTGAATAGAATACAGGAACGGGATCACCATTGTGTTGGCTGGTATTAAATAGCCACCTGGAGACAAGTTAGGTATTTTTTCGCCCCGGGCGGGAATCGAATCCGCGGCCTAGCGCTTACAAGGCAGACGCACTACCAACTAAGCTAAGTAGGCTGGCACAAATTAGGTAATAACACAACTCTACATATATATTATGTAGAAAATACGGTGAGAGCGAAGAAACTGCCTCACACTTTCTCATTGAGTGCACTGGGTTTTAAAAGATTAGAAATACTTACTTGGACACCCAGGCCAGGAGATTGGTAAAATACACTCAGAACCGACAAAACGCTGAACGTCATAAAAGAGACAGCAATTAATGTTTGAAGGAGAAAAGTGAAGAACAACGAGAATAGGGTGCAATAGTCCTAAAAATACTGGACTCCGAACATAGGAATTTCGTTAGAAAAGTCCCCCTTTCAATGTAATGTAATGCCTTTCGAATACATAGGACCATATAGTCCCTTTAACAAAGCAGTAGGCTACTGTTAGCAAGACCAACATACATAAGTGTATTTTCCTTTCAAGAGACTGACCACTGCTCCAATAAAAACTGAATGGAGCGGTGGTCAGTCTTCCAGTGGTCAGTGGTAAGTTTCCTGAAAGAAAAATACATACTTAGGCCAGCCGCTCACTATCAGGTAGACCTGACGACAGGTACACCTGATCAGGTGTACCTGATAGTAGGTGTGCTCAACAGGTATCAGGTAGTCCTTACAGGCGGGCCTTTTCAGCCGTACCTGTCAGGTCTACCTGATATAGTGAGTGGCTGGCCTTATACTTGTCTTACCTATGTTAGTAGGGACTCGGTTAGAGTGAGGTATACCCAGGGTGACAATGGTACGATAGCGATGGGTTTCATTGATACAGGCAGCTAGGTAACTCATAGAGGTGATGTCATCTAGGGTGACTATGGTTCCGGAAGACTTGGAGGTGATCTCAGCACGAAGAGTGTCCTGGAAATCGGTAAGGAAGGAATTTTTGACCTTTCAAGGTATTTTTTCGGAGTTTTGACCTCAGATTTGGATTTTTCACAACTTTTTACGTAGGAATCGGCCCTTCAATCACAATTTTTCCCCCAAATGCTACTGCTCCCTTGTGTTAAGCTTACTTAAATGCTTGTCACAAATATCGTTCAATTACTACAGCTAGATAAATTTTATGACTTTGACTCGAACTAGCAACCTCCAGATCCGAAGTCAACTGTACCACTAAGGTTGGAGTGTCCTGGAAATAATTAATACTTCGGTGGTACCATCGAACCTTCAGAAATCTACTCGGTGGAACTTTTACTAATGAGGTACCGCCAAACCTTCAGAGTCGCATTGGACCCCTTTTGGAAAAGTAATTATACCTGGACATCTTGTTCCATAGCCATAACCAGGAGGAACCATCTCATCAGTATGGTACTGGTATCCAAACTGGCACCAAACAGGTCTCCCAGGAGATGGTATAGCTGCTTGCTAGTATAGATTTCCGGGTTCGATTTGGCCTCTTGCAGGAAGGCACCTGGAAAAAGAGGCTATATCTTAACAATATCATGATGACTAGAGGTTGTACCTATTAAAAATCGGTAAAAATGAGAAACACATGATTCAACTTTCAACTAGAAATCTAAATATAATTCGATTTCCACCCACGCGAACTTTATTATAATATAAAGTACCGAAACAGAGAAAGTTCGTCCTCGGAACGGCTGGCTTTCTCCGATAAGATCTCCATTATTAGAGTCTCCTCTATCAAACCTCAAAAAAGCATTCAGAAGAAATATAGGAAAACACCTACATTGAGGACCATACGAATAACTGGATAGCATTGAGCAGAAAAGAACCATCCAGAAGGCAATTTCACTTATGAATGGCCGAAACAGAGAAAGTTCGTCCTCGGAACGGCTGGCTTTCTCCGATAAGATCTCCATTATTAGAGTCTCCTCTATCAAACCTCAAAAAGCATTCAGAAGAAATATAGGAAAACACCCACATTGAGGACCATAAGAATATCTGGATAGCATTAAGCAGAAAAGAACCATCCAGAAGGCAATTCCATCCAGAAGACAGTTCCACTTATGAATGGTTCTTTTCTGCTGCTGTCCCAGGGGCGAGAGTCCAAACATTGGTGTAACAGGGGAGGGAGGTGGATGCTCGAAATTTTTGGAGTCTGGCCTACAGTAAAGGAGAAAGATATCACTCAAGGAGTGGGAGGGCCCTCTCTCCCCCCTCCCCCGCAATTACGGCCCTGCCAGACTTCCTAGACTTTCTCATCACATTAAGATAAGCAGTGAAGTGAAAACACCACAGAGCAGCGGTTCTCAACCTTTTTTTTTTCGTCCGCGTACCCTTTGGGTACCCGGGTTTAATCTCACGTACCCCCGCCACCATAATACATAGGTATCATAATGACTACCGGGTACCCATACCTAGGTTGGTGTGTACCATTACTACTAAGGTCTAAACACACTCAGAACCTTGAGATCAATATTCAGTACTTTTCTGGACTGTATTGCACTGATGATCTGTCAATATGCAAAATTTGCTTTGTCTGCCAGTACTTATCTTTTTTTCGCATACCCCCGGAGGATCTCTCGCGTACCCCCAGGGGTATGCGTACCCCCGGTTGAGAATCGCTGCCATAGAGAATAGGTAAATATTATGTTTATGTGGGTGTATTGGTTCAAGTTAAGCACGTAACTAGTTATTTAGACTGCGGAGGAGGTAAAGGGACTTTCCAATCCTAATTCGGGAGTTCGGGCAGGATAAACAAAAGGTAGATATATAGGTATTTTAATCCATTCCAGTTGTAGGTAGATAAAATACATCTAGATTTTGTACATCACAAACAAATGAAGCGGGAGACATGAATTATGACGTCATCGCCTACGGGAGCGGCGGGGAGCGTATTCCGTGACGTCAAAGTTCACGATTTACCGGTATTTTTTAAATCGATTTATCTCGGTATCTATAGAAGTCGTCAAGAAAAGAAAAATTTCGTTGGTCCTCATTTTTCCTGCTCTATGACTTTGAAACATCACCCAAGTAAGCGCAACTGATCTATTATTTAGAACCTCATCTCTCCACCTTTAGTTTGATCTTCCTCTCCTTTTCTCTTTCCTGCTAGGATTCCTAGGTCCAGGTTGGACTAAATCCGGGTGAACCTAAGTTTATGTGGGCCGGGCTGCAAGGTAAGCCCAAACTCCCCCTGGCGGGCCGCCAATATTTCCTCTTCACTCTCGTACGTCACTCTGTATTGCTTGATGAGGTTGGAGAGAAATAGGGTGGCTATCATGCGGGCCAGCTCTCCGCCCATGCACATTCTTTTTCCTGGAAACGGAGAAAATGCACGGTCAGATATGTATATTTATTTTATGGATGATTAGAATGGACGATTTTATGGATGATTTATCATTTCAACCTACCTAGATTAGAAGGGAGTGAGAGCACTGTGACTGTGACTTTCCGCTTTCCGGATGGGTGATCATCTAGCAATAGCGTACTGATTCTACTGATGTTTTTTCCCGGCCCCAATCAGGCTGGGTGAGGTTAAATTGAGGAGGCGGGTAGCTTGCCGCCGAAACGAGGGTAACACCTCCTTCACTAAAAACCTTAAAGGGTATACAGTGACGTTAAAAGTGTTCAAAAACTACCTGATAGTGAGTGGCCGGCCTTAGACACAGTCGTTCCACAATTAATACATCCTGATTTCTGACCACGATGAATACATTTTATGACTTGACATGGACTCGAACCAACAACATTCAGACTTGAACTCGAACCACCAGTGATGGTAAATATTTGTACTGGTTTTTCGATTGCAAATATTTCAACGGGTTACTTTCTGGTGTTCTCGTGTTGACCCAGCACTTAAATGGGAATATCCTGAGGGCCCCGTCAACGATACATCGCTGACATCGCGGGCCTGAGGGTATACACCACCATTTCATGCTGGGCAGTCAATGTGTTGGAAAGAAGGATGGTTGGTCCAGTGGTAACGCGCTTGCTTGCCATGCAGAAGGTCCCGGGTTCGAATCCCACCATCGACAAAAATCTCAAGAAATGACATGAAATTGGCAACATTGTTCGTCTTAAGTTAAACTAAAGTTTAACTTTGGCTTTCATACATACGACGGTTAATCTCAATGTATATTAAGAAGATGGTAAACGTTAAATGCACGGTCAGATATGTATATTTATTTTATGGATGATTAGAATGGACGATTTTATGGATGATTTATCATTTCAACCTACCTAGATTAGAGGGGAGTGAGAGCACTGTGACTGTGACTTTCCGCTTTCCGGATGGGTGATCATCTAGCAATAGCGTACTGATGGCTTTTCCCAGCCCCACTCAGGCTGGGTAAGGTTAATGTGAGGAGGCGGGTGGCTTGCCGCCGAAACGAGGGTAACACCTCCTTCACTAAAAACCTTAAAGAGTATACAGTATACAACTATACATGTATACAAACCTTAAAGAGTA
This sequence comes from Diaphorina citri, assembly GCF_000475195.1. NCBI lineage: Eukaryota > Metazoa > Arthropoda > Insecta > Hemiptera > Psyllidae > Diaphorina > Diaphorina citri. The sequence goes on along the minus strand of NW_007378382.1, from coordinate 75,718 downwards.
TACAGTATATATACAGTGTATACATGACAGTGTATATATACAGTATATATAGGTATACAGAATATATATATACAGTGACGTTAAAAGTGTTAAAACCCTTGGATTAATTTTCTTTGTAAAAAAATATGTTAAGTGTAAGTGGAGTCCAATGTGCGGTTGCATGTGTTGGACTCCACCGTAGATAAAAAAGTATACAGTATATATACAGTGTATACATGACAGTGTATATATACAGTATATAGGTATACAGTATATATATATATACAGTGACGTTAAAAGTGTTAAAACCCTTGGAAAAAACTCTTTCGGCCCGATCTTCACCATTCCGAAATCGTTTAGACATCGGATGACGAACTTCCTCTGATTCTTCCATAGTTCTCCTTCTGCCACGATGATTCCTGGAAACGAGCGAAATACTAACGAAATTAGTGACACTCAAGTTAGAGAAACACACCACCATCGCGTCACTTAAACTCATGGGGAACCAGAAAGATGTACATAGTTCTAAGTTTTCCCATAAGGCCAGCCACTCACCATCAGGTAGACCTGACAGGTGGATCTGATCAGGTGTAAGCGTCAAGTCTACCTGATAGTAAGTGGCTAGCCTTACACTACTCAAGGGGCTACTATGGGGAATGGGTTTTATAGGTATTTACATAACAATATACAAAAAGTATGGACTTTTTTTTTATAACACACATAGGTATCTGGTTGAGGTTGGAGAGAAATAGGGTGGCTATCATGCGGGCCAGCTCTCCGCCCATGCACATTCTTTTTCCTGGAAACGGAGAAAATGTAAATGTAAATGCAGTTTCTTTGTGTTATTATGTGATGAGAGGCATACTACGGGATGGGCATGCTACGACACAGGCCACAAGCGTCTAATGTAGCAGTTGTTCCATTGCTACGAATTAAAAACGGCGGTAGAACACTCTTTTTTTTAAAAAAAAAAAACCTTGGAAAAACTTACCAACTTGGAATGGCATAAACTGGGCAGGCAGTTTGTCCTGTAGGAATCTGCCGGGATCAAAGCGATGTGGTTCCTGATGAGCCTCCCCATTCATGTGAATAGAATACAGGAACGGGATCACCATTGTGTTGGCTGGTATTAAATAGCCACCTGAAGACAGGTTAGGTAACATACCGTAACAACACAACTTTACATATAATTATGTAGAAAATACGGTGAGAGCGAAGAAACTGCCTCACACTTTCTCATTGTGATTGAGTGCACTGGGTTTTAAAAGATTAGAAATACTCTTACTTGGACACCCAGGCCAGGAGATTGGTAAAATACACTCAGAACCGACAAAAACGCTGAACGTCATAAAAGAGACAGAAATGTTTGAAGGAGAAAAGTGAAGAACAACGAGAATAGGGTGCAGTAGTCCTAAAAATACTGGACTCCGCACACAGGACTTTCGTTAGAAAAGTCCCCCTTTCAATATAATGTAATGCTGTTCGAATACATAGGACTAAATAGTCCCTTTAATAAAGCAGTAGGCTACTGTTAGCAAGACCAATATACCTACATAAGTGTATTTTCCTTTCAAGAGACTGACCACTGCTCCGATAGAAAATGAATGGAGCGGTGGTCAGTCTTCCAGTGGTCAGTGGTAAGTTTCCTGAAAGAAAAATACATACTTAGGCCAGCCGCTCACTATCAGGTAGACCTGACGACAGGTACACCTGATCAGGTGCACCTGATCAGGTGTACCTGATAGTGGATGTGCTCAACAGGTATCAGGTAGTCCTTACAGGCGGGCCTTTTCAGCCGTACCTGTCAGGTCTACCTGATATGGTGAGTGGCTGGCCTTATACTTGTCTTACCTATGTTAGTAGGGACTCGGTTAGAATGAGGTATACCCAGGGTGACAATGGTACGATAGCGATGGGTTTCATTGATACAGGCAGCTAGGTAACTCATAGAGGTGATGTCATCTAGGGTGACCCTGGTTCCGGAAGACTTGGAGGTGATCTCAGCACGAAGAGTGTCCTGGAAATCGGTAAGGACGGAATTTTTGACCTTTCAAGGTATTTTTTCGGAGTTTCGACCTCAGATTTGTATTTTTCACAACTTATTACGTAGGCATCGGCCCTTTAATCACAATTTTTCCCCCAAATGCTACTGCTCCCTTGTGTTAAGCTTACTTAAATGCTTGTCACAAATATCGTTCAATTACTACAGCTAGATAAATTTTACGACTTTGACTCGAACTAGCAACCTCCAGATCCGAAGTCAACTGTACCACTAAGGTTGGAGTGTCCTGGAAATAATTAATACCTCGGTGGTAGGTACCATCAAACCTTCAGAAACCTACTCGGTGGAACTAATTAAAATGGAAATTTTTTCATCCTTAAAAATGCCCCTCGAAAAAATTAAAATTCCACTTTTTTAAAGAACAAATTTCCACTTTTTTTTTTAGTACGACGAAAAACGAGGTACGACTGGTACGAGGACGATAATTCACATGTTCGGACTTGTTCAATGGCACCAAAGTGTCTTTCAACTCTGCTTCGGCCTTCTGCGTCTTCTGACGAGGGTCAACAAACTTGGAGCAATGTGAAGGATTTTCCAAGGTGGATAAAAAAATAAATTATTAATAGTTTAATAAAAAATAAAGAAATATAGGCAGGTACCAATAGTGATTCAAAACGGGGGCTCTCGATGGGATGGCTCAATGAGCGTCTGCCTTGTAAGCGCTAGGTCGCGGGTTCCATTCCCGCCCGGGGCGAATTTTATCCTGGAGGGACAACGGTTGTTCTTGGAACGACTGACTTTCTCCTGTCCCGTCTTCCTTCTCTCTTTGCTTTCGGGAGATAAGGCCAGTTCCCTCTATCAAACCTCTTTGATAGAGGGAACTGTAACTGCTAAAGGTCTTATCGTCCCGAAATCGAAGAGAGAACGAAGACAGGATAGGAGAAAGTTAGCCGTTCCGAGAACAAACTTATCCGCGGCCTAGCGCTTACAAGACAGACGCGCTACCAACAAAGCTAACTAGGCTGGAATAGATCAAAAGCTAACTAGGCTGGTATGAAATAAGCTAACTAGGCTGGTCTGAATCAAGCTAACTATTCTGGCATGAACCAAGCTAACTATAGCCAATAGGCTGGCATGAACCAAAAGCTACCTAATCTGGCATAAGCCAAGCCAACTAGGCTGGCATGAACCAAGCTAACAAGCTAACTAGACGGGCATGTGTTAGGTCTAATTGGGAACTACAGACCGCACGTTGCTACTATAATATTATACCTAGTCATCTGCGTAGTATTTTACAACGTGACTAGAGTGTGAAGTCATTCACAATGAAAAATTGGCGGGAATCGACCTCGGATCCTATCAGGTACCCGAGCCGGATACAGGGTGGCCAGAAAGTTCTTTTTCTTTCACTTTTTTACTTTTTTTATACATTAATTTCTCCTCTCCGTGGGCAAAGTGTAGATAAGGAAGCTTAGTTAGCTTGTCGGGCGGCGCGTCTGCCTTGCAAGCGCTAAGTTGCGGGATCGATTCGAGCCCGGGGCGAATTTTAATATAAAGTTTAGAATCTAAACTGATAAGGTCCGTTCTCGGAACGGCTGGCTTTCTCGAATCCCATCCTTCTTCTCTCTTCGATTTCGGGACGATAAGACCTCAGCAGTTAGTCAAGGTGATCGACAAAAAACTCAGAACATACATTTTTCATATAAATGGTATACCCACCCGTATAAGCAGAGCTTGTGCCACGGATGGGGAAATTGGGTTGGGGTTGGGACACACATGACCGCCCGTGCTCCCCCCGCCAGCACAGTCGTGATGCGGTAATCTGTGTCTCGACACGTTCAAATGCCTTTTGTTTCTCGCCATAGCACGTCCAACACTCGGCTGTATGTCGGCGTGGGCTCAGTGCGGTTATGTATGTCCCTTGAAGTGAATTCTACATAGTTGAGTTTTCAGGGATATCCTATTTTAAGGGATACCCTACAGTCCCTACACTGAGTGCTGAAGTGGTCTGCCATCATAGTTAGCTTTAAGGGTAGCACGCCTGTCTTGTAAACACTTGGTCGCAGATTAATTAACGCCCGGCGAACAATATTAAGGAGCGCGGTAGCGTTCCGCCCCGCCAATGTCCGTTCTCGGAACGGCTGGCTTTCTCGAATCCTGTCCTTCTTCTCTCTTCGATTTCGGGACGATAAGACCTCAGCAGTTAGTCAAGATATGGAAAAAACAACAGAAAAGAAACACCTATGAAGACGGAAGATTGCATGTTGGAAAAGAAGAAACTGTTGGCAAAGAAAAGTCTATCATGAATTCATGATAAACTCAGTTTAGACTCGTTTTTTTTCTTTTACTTTTTTACTTTTTTTATATATTAATTTCTCCTCTCCGTGGGCAAAGTGTAGATAAGGCAGCTTAGTTAGCTTGTCGGGCGGCGCGTCTGCCTTGCAAGCGCTAAGTTGCGGGATCGATTCGAGCCCGGGGCGAACTTTATTCTAAAGTTCAGAATCTAAACTGATAAGGTTCGTTCTCGGAACGGCTGGCTTTCTCGAATCCTGTCCTTCTTCTCTCTTCGATTTCGGGACGATAAGACCTCAGCAGTTAGTCAAGGTATGGATAAAACAACAGAAAAGATAAGATTGCATGTTGGAAAAGCAGAAACTGTTGGCAAAGAAAAGTCTATCATGAATTCATGAGAGACTCAGTTTAGACTCGTTTTATAAACATAAACTAACTCTCGGATTCAGCGCTAGGTTGCGAGTTCCATTCCCGCCCGGGGTGAATTTTATCCTGAAGGGACAAGGGTTGTTCTCGGAACGACTGACTTTCTCCTATCCGGTCTTCCTTCTCTCTTTGCTTTCGGGAGATAAGGCCTTAGCAGTTACAGTTCCCTCTATCAAACCTCTTTGACAGAGAGAACTGTAATTGCTAAAGGTCTTATCGTCCCGAAATCGAAGAGAGAAGGAAGACAGGATAGGAGAAAGTTAGCCGTTCCGAGAACGACCCTTGTCCCTTCAGGATAAAATCCGCCTCAGGCGGGAATGGAACCCGCGACCTAGCGCTTACAAGACAGACGCGCTACCAACAAAGCTAACTAGGCAGGCATGGATCAAGCTAACTATTCTGGCATGAACCAAGCTAACTAGGCTGGCATGAATCAAACTAACTATTCTGGCATGAACCAAGCTAGTCTAGGCTGGCATGAACCAAAAGCTACCTAATCTGGCATAAGCCAAGCCAACTAGGCTGGCATGAACAAGCTAACAAGCTAACTAGACGGGCATGTGTTAGGTCTAATTCGGAACTACAGACCGCACGTTGCTACTATAATATTATAGTCATCTGCGTAGTATTTAGTCACTCTTATCTTAACTTATCTCAACTAAAACCCAAACTCAGTAAAACATTGTAAAGTGCGAAGTTCTTCAAAAGAGTCGGATCGGATAGAATCTTGAGGAAGCAATGTGCAAGTCACTCGGATTACCTCCTCGGTAGACAGGCAGACTACTCTTGATTAATGTGTTACTGTCGCAAAGATCTCTCGCCGATTGTGAACACGTTTTTTACTTTCCTTATCCTATAGGAAGGAAAGTAATGTAATCGGGTCAAATTTTCGATGATGAGTTTTTAGTGCCAAAACACGTTTTGAGGTCCCTAGAGCCTAAATCCAAAGTCTCAGCCATTGGTCCGTGTTTTGTCTGTCCTTCTGTCCGTCTGTCTGTAAGAGCTAGAGACTTGAACTTTGGTATGTAGGTCTCAAATGTAGGATGCAACACAAAGGATGCAACACAAAGCGATTGGCGCTATTTTGACCGCTTTTTGGCGGTTTTCAGCTATACCGTTAGAGATATTGTAAAAGTTAGGGTAGAAGAACACCCAAATAAGCATCATTCAATAGGATAAGGAAAGTCGTGTGATGTTCACACCAGATTTTTCTACGAAGTTCTCTCGGAATTTTTCACGGAAAGTAATGTAATCGGGTCAAATTTTCGATGGTCAGTTTTTAGTGCCAAAACACGTTTTGAGGTCCCTAGAGCCTAAATACAAAGTCTCAGCCATTGGTCCGTGTTTTGTCTGACCTTTTGTCCGTCTGTCAGTCTGTGTGTCTGTCTGTAAGAGCTAGAGACTTGAAATTTGGTATGTAGGTCTCAAATGTAACAAGGATGCGACACGAAACTTTTGGTTAAGACTGGTGCAACGCTTGGCGGCATTTTACCGCTTTTTGGCGGTTTTCAGCTATACCGACTAAACCGTTAGAGATATTGTAAAAGCATCATTCAATAGAATAAGGAAAGTCGTGTGATGTTCACACCAGATTTTTCTACGAAGTTCTCTCGGAATTTTTCAGAGAAATAGATGGAATTCTTCTCCCTCCCCCTCACAGTGCTTGGTTTGTTTATCGAGTTTTTCCAAAGTTTATCGACCCAGCTCCGCAGTCTGGGAAGGCCGTTCGGATTGACCTTGATGGAATGTACCCGTAGACCTCGCACCTTAGGGGGCAGGAGGGGCGGGGGGCGGGGTTGTCGCTTTGCCATAGGCAGAGGCCTCTGTGAGGATGAACCCTCGGGTCTACGGACTCTGATCAAGTCACGAGGTTTGATAGAGGGAACTGTAACAACGGAGGTCTTATCGTCTCGAAGCGAAGCAAGTAGGACAGGATAGGAGAAAGCCAGCCTTTTCGAGAGCGAGCCTCATCTGCTTAGGCTAGCCACTCACTATCCAGCTCCGCAGTCTGGGAAGGCCGTTCGGATTGACCTTGATGGAATGTACCCGTAGACCTCGCACCTTAGGGGGCAGGAGGGGCGGGGTTGTCGCCTTGCCATAGGTAGAGGCCTCTGTGAGGATGAACCCTCGGGTCTACGCACTCTGGTCAAGTCACGAGGTTTGATAGAGGGAACTGTAACAACGGAGGTCTTATCGTCTCGAAGCGAAGCGAGTAGGACAGGATAGGAGAAAGCCAGCCTTTTCGAGAGCGAGCCTCATCTGCTTAGGCTAGCCACTCACTATTAGGTAGACCGTCGTCCCGAAATCGAAGAGAGAAGGAAGACAGGATAGAAGAAAGCCAGCCGTTCCGGGAACGAACATTATCCCATCAGGATAAAATCCGCCCCGGGCGGGAATCGAACCTGCGGCCTAGCGCTTACAAGGCAGACGCACTACCAACTAAGCTAACTAGGCTGGCAAACTCATGGGGAGACAGAAAGATGTACATAGTTCAAAGTTTTCCCATAAGGCCAGCCACCCACCATCAGGTAGACCTGACAGGTGGATCTGATCAGGTGTAAGCGTCAAGTCTACCTGATAGTGACTGGCTAGCCTTACACTACTCAAAGGGCTACTGTAGGGAATGTGTTTTATAGGTAGTTACATAACAATATACAAAAAGTATGGACTTTTTTTCATAACACACATAGGTGTGGCAAAAGTTATTTTTAAATATTTGGTAGGTGAAATACCTACATAAATTTCCCACCAGGAAAAACTGCGTTTCAAATAAACAAAACCACAACCTCGTCAAATCACAAACAAACCAATTAGGGTAAGTGTACCATTTATTCGCCCACCTAAAAACGTAACATTTATTGGCCCACCTGCCAACATTTATTTTTTCTAATTTTTGTTTTTATGACTACAATTTTGGAATACCACTGGTTCGATAGCATTCTTTAAGCCCTTTCTTTTGATGAAATTGGATCTTGAAAAAGTTCGTCCAGTTCAAACTTATGTGGCGTAGACCCAAAGGTGGGCCAATAAATGGTACGTTTTTTAGATGGGCGAATAAATGGTACACTTACCCTATATAGAATTCAGTTTTGAACTTTAAGGTTTTGGCACACTTCTCCAAAACAAACGAGACATTGGTTAGTTGGTATACAAGGGTAACTGACGTACAGTAGAACCTCGATTATTTCGACTAATTTGGACCGGGGGTAGTTGAAATGATCGAGGTTGAAATTGTCAATTTCTAAGATCTTTTCCTCTGATAAGATAGGATATCCTTTGAAAGAAATAAGTTGAAATAATGGAGGTTGAAATAATCGAGGTTCTACTGTACACAGAGGTGTAAACTTGTGGACGAGCCTTGGAAAGTTTTAAATTATGCAAAAGCACACTCTACGAACTACTATAAAAATAGAAGAAAAAAAATATTCTATAGAAATAGATAGGTACTTAGGTACCTAATTTATTTCACATACAACAAGACTGAATACTGCGAAGAAGAAATCAGAGAGGAGATTACAATAAAAGACACGAACCTAAAGTGAGACATGTTGTGAAGAATCACCATGAGGTATCAGCACTCATAAATAGGTATGATAAACTTAACTCACAGCTCGGAGCTGACCTTAAAAACCATCATGTTAGCTTGTAAGCTTGAAGACACTCTAGATTTCTCTCATGAGGTGGTATCCACTGGCATTCATAGCAGGTGTACCACATTGTCGCGAACTGGTGTTGAAATGGAACAACAATTTATTGGTCGATCTATCTTGAGCTGTTCTGCGTTGTATATGGTGCTATTATCTCAAAGTTGCTGCAGTTCCTTTCGACCTTGTCAATTATTTTCTTGTAATGTTGTTAAGGAGTTCTGTTGTGTTGATTTTTTTGCTTTAGTGAGTTCTGTTGTGAATCTAATGAACCGTGATTATGAGTGCTAGGTGTTGGAGCGTTCTTGAGAAGAAAAAATACTTTGTATTGTATTTGGATGACCTTAATTTTCCATGTATTTGATAAACTTGGAGACTGAAGCGTTTTATTTGTTGTATTAATTGCTCCTTCAGGTTCATTTCACTCGTGTTTTCAGTACCTACTGTTGAATAATAATAATAATAATATTGAAGTTTATTTTATGTCACATTAACAATAAAATGTTCTTTTGGAATAAATCCCTTTAAGTACTAGAGTACTTTTAGGGAATTCTTCTTAATTATTTTTCTTCTTAAATTTTCTTCATCTTCTTTATTAGTTCATTCTTAAGTTTCATTTATATTTCATTGTTTCTTGATAGATAGAATTCTTTTATTTTTAATTTCATTTTCTTTTCATTTTCAATTTCTTTAAGTTCGTCTGGTAATTCGTTTAATAATTTAGGTATTTACCTACATAGACATTTTCAAGGTAAACTGAGTGCAGTTGTTGTTGCTGATAGTGGCAGTGGTGGGGGTGTAGGTAGACACGTGTAGACGAGTCGAGACACTAATACCTAGTTTTTACTTTCTGTTACTGAAGTATAGCGAAGTTATACTAGTAATGAGAAAGTATTGCAGTCGGTCCAAATTTTCAAAATAGGGAAAAGGATGGGTGGACATATCCGTTCTATTACGTTTTATTTGAACAAATTAAATACAATTTTAAAACATAGTATTTTAAGATTACAAGCCAAACACCTCGTCAAATCTGTCTCCAGCTGGGAAGGTCCCCTCCACACTTGCCCCATTCCCGCGCTGGACGGCCAAACCAATCCTTTGCTAGAGGAAGGATTTCGCCTTCACGTCACCTGTCTTTTCGCAGAGCCGGTTCCCAATCTCATCCATGAAAATTTATGTTACCAGGGGAGGGCTCAAGAAGCCCATTGGTAGAACCCCCTGGGGTCCAGGAGGCTGTGATCGCCCCTGCCTGGCAGACTTCCTAGACTTTCTCATCACATTAAGATAAGCAGTGAAGTGAAAACACCACAGAGCAGCGGTTCTCAACCTTTTTTTTCGTCCTTGACAGAGGTGGGTACCCGGGTTTAATCTCACGTACCCCCGCCACCATAATACATAGGTATCATATTGAGTACCGGGTACCCATACCTAGGTTGGTGTGTTCCATTACTACTGAGTTCTAAACTCACTCAGAACCTTGAGATCAATATTCAGTACTTTTCTGGACTGATGTATTGTACTGATGATCTGTCAATATGCAAAATTTGCTTTGTCTGCCAGTACTTATCTTTTTTTTCGCATACCCCCAGAGGGTCTCTCGCGTACCCCCAGGGGTATGCGTACCCCCGGTTGAGAATCGCTGCCATAGAGAATAGGTAAATATTATGTTTATGTGGGTGTATTGGTTCAAGTTAAGCACGTACCTAGTTATTTAGACTGCGGCGGGGGTAAAGGGACTTTCCAATCCTATTCGGGAGTTCGGGCAGGATAAACAAAAGGTAGATACCTATATAGGTATTTTAATCCATTCCAGTTGTAGGTAGATAAAATACATCTAGATTTTGTACATCACAAACAAATGAAGCGGGAGTCATGAATTATGACGTCATCGCCTACGGGAGCGGCGGGGAGCGTATTCCGTGACGTCAAAGTTTACGATTTACCGGTATTTTTTAAATCGATTTATCTCGGTATCTAGAAGTCGTCAAGAAAAGAAAAATTCCGTTGGTCCTCATTTTTCCTGCTCTATGACTTTGAAACATCACCCAAGTAAGCGCAACTGATCTATTATTTAGAACCTCAACTCTCCACCTTGATCTTCCCCTCCTTCTCTCTTTCCTGCTAGGATTCCTAGGTCCAGGTTGGACTAAATCCGGGTGAACCTAAGTTTATGAGGGCCGGGCTGCAAGGTAAGCCCAAACTCCCCCTGGCGGGCCGCCAATATCTCCTCTTCACTCTCGTACGTCACTCTGTATTGTTTGATGAGGTTGGAGAGAAATAGGGTGGCTATCATGCGGGCCAGCTCTCCGCCCATACACATTCTTTTACCTGGAAACGGAGACAGCACCGTCTCCAGTTCAGGTGCGGTGACGTATGTCTCGACACGTTCAAATGCCTTTTGTTTCTCGCCATAGCACGTCCAACACTCGGCTGTATGTCGGCATGGATTCGGTGCGGTTATGTATGTCCCTTGAAGTGAATTCTACATAGTTAAGTTTTCAGGGATATCCTATTTTAAGGGATACCCTACAGTCCTTGCACTGAGTGCTGAAGTGGTCTGACATTATAGTTAGCTTGAACCTTGAAGTGAATTCTACATAGTTGAGTTTTCAGGGATATCCTATTTTAAGGGATACCCTACAGTCCCTGCACTGAGTGCTGAAGTGGTCTGCCATCATAGTCAGCTTGAAGCGTAGCACGCCTGTCTTGTAAACACTTGGTCGCAGATTAATTAACGCCTGGCGGACGATATTAAGGAGCGCGGTAGCGCTCCGCCCCGCCAATTACAGATACCTAATAGTACGTTTTCACCTACTCGCTGTCATTTGCCGATAGGCATGAGCTGTTTCCATTTGTTTAAAAGTTCAAATGGATCGACAAATGCCGAGTGAAAATGTACCAGAAGGTTCGTTCACAGTGACATTAAACCCCCTTGGAGAGAGAGAAAGAGAGAGAGAGAGCGAGCGAGAGAGAGAGAGAGAGAGAGAGAGCGAGAGAGAAATGAAAAAAAAGTGGGAACTCGTGTACTAACCTCAAGAAGGGGAGAAAGTTGACAGGCCCAGCCACGCCCACATGTTTAATCCCCTCCTCCGCCAGACTCAATAGCCACGCCCATTTCTCATCATTTCTGGATAAAGTACAGATACCTACTAGTACGTTTTCACCTACTCGGTGTCGTTTGCCGATAGGCATGAGCTGTTTCCATTTGTTTAAAAGTTCAAATGGATAGACAAATGCCGAGTGAAAATGCACCATAAGGTTCGTTCACAGTGACATTAAACCCCCTTGGAGAGAGAGAGAGATAGAGAGCGAGAGAGAGAGCATTCCTGGCCGCTCAACCCGCTAAAAACCTCCCCGATCTTCTTTGTTATTCCCGGAACAACGGTGGTAATTCGTCAGGATACTCTTTATCTGGATAAAGTCTTAAAAAAAAAAAAAAAAAAAAAAAAAAAGAAGGTTTATCTATCCATTTAATGAAATTTGAGGTAGCTTCTAGCACTAAGACTACCTATATCCATAGAATCCGGATATTTACTGGGGGCTCATGCCGGCTGAGTACGTTCTTAATGTCGGAACCAATTAATACATTTTTCCAAGGGGAACCAATTCGTACATGAAATTTTTGAAGGGGAACCAGTTCATACGTGACAAAAATGGACCTTTTTTTGGGAACCAACTCACCTTTTCCCCCCATGCCCCCCCTAAATGCGGTTTTGAACCTGAGTAGGTACCCACTATCTACCTTTAGCATTACCTGTCGATGGATGGTCAATAGAATTTATTGTTGATATTATTATGAGGAGTGGACAGACAATACATCATAAGTAAGGAAGTTCAAATGCCATATTGCCATGGCACCATGCTATTTTGATAATAATAATAATAATAATAATAATAATAATAATAATAATAATAATAATAATAATAATAAAATGGACCAATCAGATTACCTAGAAAACTGTCCCAACTCTTTTGTCACACCCTGTACCAGTTGGACGTAGAAGAAGCGTCTGAGAATGTCTGCGCCTAGGTGGGGAGGGGGCAGAGGTTGTTTTGACTCCCAGGAGTTTAGCCATCAGTACCGGTGATTGACCCAACTTCTTCGAGATATCCTTGGAAACTGTTTGTGAGTAAAGTGTGCAGCGGTGTGGAGCTTGTTTTTCATATTCAGATTCCATCTCGATCTTCTTCCAATCAATGAACTCTGAGTTTTCCTCTTGCGCGTCGCACGAGAGTAGCGGAAGCTTTGCGCAGGCGCCGCGCGTGATCATTTCTCCGAAAAATTCTCATTCATTTTGGCGATTTATAAATTCAGGCTCTTGCGAAAAAGGAATTATTGACACCTGATCAGGTCCGCCTGTCAGGTCTACCTTTTAGTGTGCTTGCTCATCAGGGGGACCTGATAGTGAGTGGCTGGTCTTGGTGTGTTAGGCGTCATGATTTCTCCCTTATTTTTGCGATATATAAATTCAGGCGCTTGCAAAAAAGCTCATATTCTTCCCAAAGTTTAGGATAGTAGGATTCAAGAGCTAACTGGTAAGAGTGATAGGGTTCATAGTCATAGTGAAGGAAAAGATTAGGGGAGTTGAAGGGCTCCTTGAGAACTTTGCCTCTTAAACCCAACATTAAAGGAGGAATGGTAACTTTGTCTTACCCTTAACCTATTTTCAAGAGGACAGCAGAAGATCGGACAGAATGGAGGAGGAGAACCAGATTACTGTTACCAACCAATCAATAGATTGTAACCCAAGAGAGAGACGATAATATAATATCTTCCTATATGACTGTCCATCTTTGTCATTTAAGGGAAATATTGAGGATATCAAAACACTTAGTTCAGAAGCTGTTGCCTGGCTACAGGTACAGAGTTTACCTCTCAAAAATAAAACGTCCATACGATAATATAATATTAACCTTATCTTATTTATCTTAGGTCACTCTTATCTTAACTTATCTCAACTAAAACCCAAACTCAGTAAAACATTGTAAAGTGCGAAGTTCTTCAAAAGAATCGGATCGGATAGAAGCCTCATCTTAAGTCACTCTTATCTTAACTTATCTCAACTAAAACCCAAACTCAGTAAAACATTGTAAAGTGCGAAGTTCTTCAAAAGAATCGAATCGGATCGTATAGAATCCTGAGGAAGCAATGTGCAAGTCACTCGGATTACCTCCTCGGTAGACAGGCAGACTACTCTTGATTAATGTGTTATTGTCGCAAAGATCTCTCGCCGATTGTGAACACGTTTTTTACTTTCCTTATCCTATAGGAAGGAAAGTAATGTAATCGGGTCAAATTTTCGATGGTCAGTTTTTAGTGCCAAAACACGTTTTGAGGTCCCTAGCGCCTAAATCCAAAGTCTCAGCCATTGGTCCGTGTTTTGCTTCGATGGTCAGTTTTTAGTGCCAAAATACGTTTTGAGGTCCCTAGAGCCTAAATCCAAAGTCTCAGCCATTGGTCCGTGTTTTGTCTGTCCGTCTGTCTGTAAGAGCTAGACTTGAAATTTGGTATGTAGGTCTCAAATGTAACAAGGATGCAACACAAAGCGGTTGGCTTTTGTCCGTCTGTCAGTCTGTGTGTCTGTCTGTAAGAGCTAGAGACTTGAAATTTGGTATGTAGGTCTCAAATGTAACAAGGATGCAACACAAAGCGGTTGGCGCTATTTTGACCGCTTTCTGGCGGTTTTCAGCTATACCGACTAAACCGTTAGAGAGACTCCCAGGAGTTTAGCCATCAGTACCGGTGATTGACCCAACTTCTTCGAGATATCCTTGGAAACTGTTTGTGAGTAAAGTGTGCAGTCGTGTGGAGTGTGGAGCTTGTTTTTCATATTCAGATTCCATCTCGATCTTCTTCCAATCAATGAACTCTGAGTTTTCCTCTTGCGCGTCGCACGAGTGTAGCGGAAGCTTTGCGCACGCGCCGCGCGCCGGGCGTGATGATGTCTCCGAAAAATTCTCATTCATTTTCGCGATTTATAAATTCAGGCCCTTGCGAGAAAGGAATTATTGACAGGTACACCTGATCAGGTCCGCCTGTCAGGTCTACCTTATAGTGTGCTGATAACGTTGCCGACCGTGTGTAGAAAGATGTGATGGGGATCCACAGCCGTGCCTGATGTAGCCTCGATCATCTGAAAAAAGAAGGAGGCTCGGTTATCTGAGTGGTGGGGTGTGTTAGGCGTCATGATTTCTCCCTTATTTTTGCGATGTATAAATTCAGGCGCTTGCAAAAAAGCTCATATTCTTCCCAAAGTTTAGGATAGTAGGATTCAAGAGCTAACTGGTATATAAGAGTGATAAAGTTCATAGTGAAGGAAAAGATTAGGGGAGTTGAAGGGCTCCTTGAGAACTTTGCCTCTTAAACCCAACATTAAAGGGGGAATGGTAACTTTGTCTTACCCTTAACCCATTTTCTTAACCTTATCAGAGAGAGAGAGAGAGAGAGAGAGAGAGAGAGAGAGAGAGAGAGAGAGAGAGAGAGAGAGAGAGAGAGAGCGAGCGAGCGAGCGAGAAATGAAAAAAAGGGGGAATTCGTGTACTAACCTCAAGAAGGGGAGAAAGTTGACAGGCCCGGCCACGCCCACATGTTTAATCCCCTCCTCCGCCAGACTCAAGAGCCACGCCCATTTCTCATCATTCTCCTCCCAGGTTCGGCCAAACAGGAAGTCATTGATAACGTTGCCGACCGTGTGTAGAAAGATGTGATGGGGATCCACAGCCGTGCCTGATGTAGCCTCGATCATCTGAAAAAAGAAGGAGGCACGATTAGCACAGTGGTGATGTAGAAGGTTCCGGGTTCGATTCCCAGAATTGACGAAAGTTTTGCACTCATAGGTATTTCGATTGCAAACACATATTTCGATTGCAAATACTCATATTTCGACTGCAAATACATACTCGTATTTCAAATTTTCAATGCATTTCTTTATAGTGTTATCGTGTTCACCCAGCACTAACCTAAATCGATGCTGTAGTGGTCCAGATCAAGACACTCGCCTGGTAATTAGGAGGCCGTGGATTCAATCCTCGAAGATGCAATTTGTATTTCGTTCGGTCTCTGTTTATTTTCTCTAAGGAAAATGAATTTGTAATTATAAAAGCTATAAAGCATCTAAATCCAAAATAGGTCTATCAAATCTATGAAAATGATACAGACTTCTCACACTTTAGCAGACCCAATTCGCTCGATTCCAGTGTGAGAGATCTGTATCATATTCATAGGTGTGGATTTTCAGGCGACCTTGCCATTCCGCTACCCCGGAGTGATAAAAGTCGCGCCACTACGCTTCTATTGTGCCAAATTGACCTTATGACACTCATCTTCATATTGTCTTCCACCAGGACTCCATCTTCGTATCTTAGAAGACTCTCTCCCGAAATAAATCTTGAGCGAGCCAAGATTTTCTCTTGGGTCAGGGCTAGACTAGGGTTGAGGGTTGGGGCTCCGTTGTGGATCCCTGCGGATGCCTACTTACGCTCAGTAAATTTTCCACTCCCACAAAGATGCGCCGTTCCATGAGATCTCGTTTCGGCCCGACTCACTATTAGGTAGACCGGCAGGTACACCTGATCAGGTCCGCCTGTCAGGTCTACCTGATAGTATATGTGCCATTATTTGCTCATCAGTTATCAAGTAAACCTGACAGGCGGACCTGATCAGGTGTACCTGTCAGGTCTACCTCTACCTGATAGTATATGTGCCATTATTTGCTCATCAGTTATCAAGTAAACCTGACAGGCGGACCTGATCAGGTGTACCTGTCAGGTCTGCCTGATAGTGAGATAGTGAGTGGTTGACCTTAGAGTTCTCTTTATCAAACCTTCTCTTCTCTATCAAACCTTCTCTTTTCTTCCTCTTTTTTGAAAAAATCCCGTATTTTTCTTTAAAAGAGGAGAAATGAGCTTCAGAAGATGGGAAATCGTCTCGGGTTTAAGAACCGAATTTACCACAACCGTCCTCAACTTACCACAACCGTCCATAATGCCATGCGTCACATACAGGTCTGCCCGATAGTTAAATTCTTCCCTCGAGAATGCCTCCTTCACCAAACCGGCATCGCATAGCACCACGGCAAACAGTTGCCCCAACTGGACGCTATAAATTGGGCCGTACCTCTTCCCCATCTCGTGCAGCTGGAGGTAGGTGTTCCTGGGCTTCAAGAATGGGAGGTAGCCGAGAAGGGGAAGCCCGTTATTTTTAAATATTTGGTAGGTGAAATACCTACATAAATTTCCCACCAGGAAAAACTGCGTTTCAAATAAACAAAACCACAACCTCATCAAATCACAAACAAACCAATTAGGTATACATATAGAATTCAGTTTTGAACTTTAAGTTTTTGGCACACTTCTCCAAAATAGACATTGGTTAGTTAGTATACAAGGGTAATTGACGTACAGTAGAACCTCGATTATTTCAACTAATGGGGAAGCCCCCACGGCCCCGGCGGGAGCTTGGAGTAGAATGTGCGATACCGGTGGAGGAACCACAGGAGGCCGATGGCCAGTAGAGCTATGAGGGTGGGGATGTCCATGGAGGGGGTCGGCCAATCCATTGGCTGCGGAGGGTTGGAGTAACTGTGAACGCTGAGGCAGTGATGGTGTGGATCATTACCCTGCGATGAGGAAAAGGAAGAGTCACCTTTAGTAAGCGAAAGCGAAAGAGAGTTGACCAGAGGCGATAGCACTTTGAACGCACCAGTTGCCAATGGATCACTGAAGTTAGGCAACGTTACGCGTGGTTAATGTCGGGATGTTTGACTTTCTGGGCAGTTGCGTGCTGCTCCCTTTGTGGGGCGGATAGCTTGTCCCGAAAGGAGAGGAAAACCCCTGTCATTGAAAACCTTAGCGGTTATACAGTGATGTTAAAGCTTTATGGAAAAGTCATACAGGAACGTTAAACTTATTAAAACAAAGAAGACGACGAAGAAGAAGAAGAAGAGGAGGAGGAGGAGGCGGAGGACGAAGAAGAAGAAAACAAAACAAAACAAACAAACTTACCTTCACACAACCTAGTTCAGGAGGGACGTTTCGAACATTTTCTTACGAAAATTAAAAATAAATACAAAATATTATAAAAATTTCGAAGCACAAAATACAACGCACACTATTGACAAACGTCACGGGACAAACTACAGTATCTACATACAGCATGGGGGTTCTGTTTATTATTATACAGCTATTTACCTGGTGGACTTGTGAGCCCTTCAGGGTCAGTCACAGGGGGTTTGACCCGGCCGGGGCCGGCCTCCTCGAGGGGGGGAAAATCCGACTACCTAGGTTTTACTATTTTACTTAGGTTATTTTAATTATTGTGGATACTTACGAATTGGTTTTCATCTCGACTCGGAGTTGTTCTGTTGTGAATCTAATGAACCGTGATTATGAGTGCTAGGTGTTGGAGCGTTCTTGAGAAGAAAAAATACTTTGTATTGTATTTGGATGACCTTAATTTTCCATGTATTTGATAAACTTGGAGACTGAAGCGTTTTATTTGTTGTATTAATTGCTCCTTCAGGTTCATTTCACTCGTGTTTTCAGTACCTACTGTTGAATAATAATAATAATAATATTGAAGTTTATTTTATGTCACATTAACAATAAAATGTTCCTTTGGAATAAATCCCTTTAAGTACTAGAGTACTTTTAGGGAATTCTTCTTAATTATTTTTCTTCTTAAATTTTCTTCATCTTCTTTATTAGTTCATTCTTAAGTTTCATTTATATTTCATTGTTTCTTGATAGATAGAATTCTTTTATTTTTAATTTCATTTTCTTTTCATTTTCAATTTCTTTAAGTTCGTCTGGTAATTCGTTTAATAATTTAGGTATTTACCTACATAGACATTTTCAAGGTAAACTGAGTGCAGTTGTTGTTGCTGATAGTGGCAGTGGTGGGGGTGTAGGTAGACACGTGTAGACGAGTCGAGACACTAATACCTAGTTTTTACTTTCTGTTACTGAAGTATAGCGAAGTTATACTAGTAATGAGAAAGTATTGCAGTCGGTCCAAATTTTCAAAATAGGGAAAAGGATGGGTGGACATATCCGTTCTATTACGTTTTATTTGAACAAATTAAATACAATTTTAAAACATAGTAATTTAAGATTACAAGCCAAACACCTCGTCAAATCTGTCTCCAGCTGGGAAGGTCCCCTCCACACTTGCCCCATTCCCGCGCTGGACGGCCAAACCAATCCTTTGCTAGAGGAAGGATTTCGCCTTCACGTCACCTGTCTTTTCGCAGAGCCGGTTCCCAATCTCATCCATGAAAATTTATGTTACCAGGGGAGGGCTCAAGAAGCCCATTGGTAGAACCCCCTGGGGTCCAGGAGGCTGTGATCGCCCCTGCATTTTTTGACTGAAGGGCAAAGAGGAGAACGAGAGAGGATTCATTTGAACCCGTTGTAGGACAATGCAAGGACTTTTTAGGCCCTAGGGGTTTTCATTATTATTTATTTTTATTTATCATTATTACTTTTTTTATATATACCTATATGTATATGTATTTCTCTCCAGTAATGAAGGTTTATAAAGCCAGCCTAGTTAGCTTAGTTGGTAGTGCGTCTGCCTTGTAAGCGCTAGGCCGCGGGTTCGATTCCCGCCCGGGGCGGATTTTATCCTGAAGGGATAATGTTCGTTCTCGGAACGGCTGGCTTTCTCCTATCCTGTCTTCCGTCTCTTTTCGATTTAGGGACGATAAGACCATAGCAGTTACAGTTCCCTCTGTCAAACCTCTTTAAAAAAAAGAAGGTTTATATATCCATTTAATGAAATTTGAGGTAACTTCTAGCACTAGGGCTATATCTATAGAATCCGGATATTTACTGGGGGCCCATGCCCCCCTAAAAGTGTTTTTGAACCTGAGTAGGTACCTGCTATTTATCTTTAGCATTACCTGTCGATGGATGGTCAATAGAATTTATTGTTGATATTATTATGAGGAGTAGACAGACAATACATCATAAGTAAGGAAGTTCAAATGCCATATTGCCATGGCACCATGCTATATTACCATATTTTAGCGCAATTTGGAAAAAGGCCATAAAAAGCCTAAAAAGTCTTATTTTGCCAAAAAGTCTTATTTTAAGCATTTTTAGCGGAAAATATAAAACTTTAAGAACAAATTTTTTCTTTCTTTTTTTTACCTACTAAAGAACCGTACAGAAATAGTGGTTATGCATTTGGGAAAACATTTGGTATGAAAGATGAATTCCTGCGTAAAAAGTGCTCAAAAGATCCAAATCCGAAGTCAAAACAGCAAAAAAAAATCATTTGAAATTTTGAAAATTCACTTTTTATTTCACGTCCTAAGGAAAAATGTCTGATTCTTTAAAAAAAAAAATGTTTATTTTGCCATGTTTTGGAAAAAATAAATGCCATATTTTCCAAAAAATAAGTGCCATGTTGCTTTTTTTTAGTGCCATATTTTTGAAAAATAAGTGCCATATTCTGAACTTCTCTGATCATAAGTAAGTATAATGTAGGCATGTACCTATAACGTTGTGTTAGCTATTTTAGATTGTCCTCTAGGTGCATATAGATGCCATGTTGCTTTTTTTTAGTGCCATATTTTTGAAAAATAAGTGCCATATTCTGAACTTCTCTGATCATAAGTAAGTATAATGTAGGTATGTATAACGTTGTGTTAGCTATTTTAGATTGTCTTCTAGGTACATATAGATAGGTAGGTAGGTAGGTAGGTAGGCATTAAGTAGGGAGTTTTGTTCCAATGATCAGACAGTAATAGGCTGCGCAAACACTATCTCGATAAATAATAGTGAGTATCACACTATAGTTCATCCAGATCAATGTGACAGCAATGAGTCATCAACCCAAAATGAAGGAACCAATCAGATTGCAGGAAATCCTTACATTGTTGCAATTCAGGTAAAGGTTTTAATTGAACCCACACCCAGGCAGGTTGATTCAGTCGATCTGATTCTGGCTTTAACCTTCACCCTTCCCGATCTATTTTTTAGCAAATACCATTCATCTGATGTTTGGCATAACCTTCTGGCAGGTTCCTGGCCTCTGGTATCTGTACCATTTATCTGGTGGCACGCTGATCTTGTTTTGATCCTAAAATTCTAAAAATAAATCCCCAGGTAGGTGTTCTGTTTATAGTTTATTTTCAAAGATGGGGTTTTTTCCTTGTTTTTTCCAAACTTGATTCCGAAATTTTCTAAAAATAAATTCCCACCACCTACTGCTCTGTTTACTTTCAAAGATATTTTGTTTTTCCCAAACTTAATTCAGAATTTTTCGAAAAATAACTATCTATTTGTTCTGTATTTGCGTGTGTGTTTTTCCGAAGCTTGTTCAAGGTTTTCTTTCCCTGGGTCGATGCCAAGGTGATGAACTTTGGGATTTTGTTGTTTACTTTTAAAGAAAAACATTCTTGTTTCTTGTAGTCTTGACCTCGGTAGGAAATGACTAACCGAACGAAGAAAATTAATTATTGATTCATAGGGAATTATTGATTCCTACAGGCTTAATAACTGTAGATACCTATTAAAGGTTTAAAAGTTGTGCCAAGCTTCACGATTCTACGAACTAGGATCATTTGTTATATCTACGTAATTCTGGCTGGGGGACTTTAAACAGGGAGGATACCAGCTTGAAATTTTCTTTGCTAAAGATTTCTCTAGCAAAAGTTGGAGACGAAGGGCGTCCATTTGTAGAATTTTTGTAGTCAAAAACCAAATGTACCAGCCCAATAACGATGACCCTAGCTAAGAAGCACAATTATTGTAGAGAAGAGACTTTACTTTTAACTAAGAAAAAAGTGGTCTCCAACCCGTTCGGGTCATAAAAACTGGCGTAGCCCCATCGGACAGGCTCTGGCGCCAGTCAGCTGTATCGCCCTTAGCCTAGTCAAAAACCAAATGTACCAGCCCAATAACGATGACCCTAGCTAAGAAGCACAATTATTGTAGAGAAGAGACTTTACTTTTAACTATAAGAAAAAAGTGGTCTCCAACCCGTTCGGGTCATAAAAACTGGCGTAGCCCCATCGGACCCGCTATGGCGCCAGTCAGCTGTATCGCCCTTAGCTAATTTCACAGGTGTCAACTCTCTAACTCTAACGGACCAAACAGCTAAAAAAAATGTTAGCACAAAAAAGAACGTTCGCACAGCATAATAAAAGTAAATGTGATAAGAGCCAGTCCAAAAAAGAATTAGACACAAAAAAGAACGTTCGCACAGCATAATAAAAGTAAATGTGATAAGAGCCAGTCCAAAAAAGAATTAGAAAAAAAGGAATGATTTAGCAAGGCTATAATAAAATTCAATAAAAATTAGAAAAAAGTAATAGCCAACACAAAAAAGAACGTTCGCACAGCATAATAAAAGTAAATGTGATAAGAGCCAGTCCAAAAAAGAATTAGAAAAAAAGGAATGATTTAGTAAGGCTATAATAAAATTCAATAAAAATTAGAAAAAAGTAATAGCCAGCTACCTGGTTTACTGATTTATTTCTCATTGAGTCTTGATTTATTTCATGACCAAAAGCTCGCTTGGCAAACTACAGTAAGCCATACACGTTTAGATTTTTGCCATCAGACACTGAATGACTGCTAAGGTCTTTTGTGACTCTTTTAGGTTTTAGCCAGCCCAGGTAGCATGGAAGGTAGTGTAATAAATAATGAAGAGCTGGGTGCAAAAAGGGCAATAAATGAAAATCATCAAACTGAGATATTTAAGTTTGAAGTTTTCAATTTTTCATCAAAATCCTTACAAAAAACGCTGTAACTCAGTCCATGTCTCTTCGATTTTTTGACGTTCGCGGGCCTCCCAGCACGATTGATTACCGTGAAAGATTTGAATAAACCTAATTATTATTATCTTAAAGTCGGAGTTTGAATTTCAGAATTTGGATCGTTTCACGCGACACACGCACACCAATTTGGTAAGTTTATACCGGGTGGCTTAAAATTTGGTTCAATAGAACTGCCTTTTACTTTCTTTATTTTTAGATTCTATGTAGGTACCTACTGCGGAACTGCCTGCGCATCAAGACACGCGCGTCTTTAGAGGGAACTCTGTGACATATCTTCCCGAAAGCGAACTGGAAGTCCCGAATTCAATTCCTAGCGTTGTCGAAGTTTTTTTTTTTTTTTAGCTCTGTGTTCGAAGTTCCGAGTACACTCAGCCTTGTGAAAACAATTGGCTAGCTACTTTAATCGAGTAGCGACCAGTGGCGGCATTTTCAGCATAAAAATATTATTGGAATATGGAAATTGATTGCAAAGAAGGCACTAAAATTAGTAATGTTGTGATACCTATACTCTAAAGTCTAAACTCACTAAAGTAGTGAAAAAGCTCTACTTTACCACAAATAAATATTCATTAATTAATTTCATTCCATCCTGTACATTCTCATTGAGTCTTGATTTATTTCATGACCAAAAGCTCGCTTGGCAAACTACAGTAAGCCATACACGTTTAGATTTTTGCCATCAGATTTTAATGACACTGAATGACTGCTAAGGTCTTTTGTGACTCTTTTAGCTTTTAGCTAGCCCAGGTAGCATGGAAGTATGGAAGGTAGTGTAATTTAAATAATGAAGAGCTGGGTGCAAAAAGGGCAATAAATGAAAATCATCAAACTGAGATATTTAACTTTGAAGTTTTCAATTTTTCATCAAAATCGTTACAAAAAACGCTGTAGGTAACTCATCGAAAAAAAAAGTTATCACTGCAGTTCAAACGCTGGAAGATAGAGCGCACCACGTTCTATTAAAAAAAAAAACCGTTTTACGCAAAAAGGGCCAAAAATCCATATTTTCCTTTTTGTATGTACCATGTTACATAATGTAACTTAATACACCTGCACCAAAAAACGCCTTATAAAAAACAGCAAGTCATAGATAGCTTCGCAGCAGATAAAAGAAGGCTAATGTTGAAATAAGTATAGATCTGTGACTGGGGTGAGTTGTATGTATATAGTTTATGTATGCATATGTATATAGGCCAAGAAAAATAGGTACCTAATTTTCGAAAACTGCCCCCCTTTCACGAGAGGCTGGCTACGCCCGACTTTCAGTAGCTCGTAGTCGCCTGCAAAACCAGAAGCCTTAGAGACCCTCAACGGATTCTCTATCATTTTCACAGGTTTGTGGTTCTGCAGTCTACTACTAAAAGTCGCGCTTCTTAGTTCTAATCTTTCAATCTGAGACGGACGAGACCCTCAACGGATTCTCTATCATTTTCACAGGTTTGTGGTTCTGCAGTCTACTACTAAAAGTCGCGCTTCTTAGTTCTAATCTTTTAATCTGAGACGGACCCCAAGGTTCGTTCTCGGAAGGGCTACTTGCTTTCTAGACTTTCTACTAATCCTGTCCCCTGTCCTCCTCTCTTCTATTTCAGGACGATGCCAATGAGATCTACTCTGTTGTTACAGAGAAGCCCAATTTCTCCATCAGTTTCATCATCAACTTGACCTACGTGACGACGTGAAGTTGATGATCTAATGGAAACTTCTGAACGTGTAAGGTCATCTTTACATGAAGCACGAAATCATTTAAAATTCGCGAAAAAATCAGCGTGACAGGCTGACAAGACGTGAAGTTGATGATCTAATGGAAACTTCTGAACGTGTAAGGTCATCTTTACATGAAGCACGAAATCATTTAAAATTCGCGAAGAAACCAGCGTGACAGGCTGACAAGGGCTAAAAATAAACTCCACTACCTGTCTTACACACCTGACACCCAAATTTACTGCTACCTGTCTTACACCTGGACCTTACGACACCCAAAACGAGAGATACCAAAGTTATGGCCTCAAGACCGGATAGATTTTCTCCCAGTAACCTCAAACACAAAAGAGCTACGAACCTAGTGGACTGGTTTTCAGAAGAGCTGTTCCCAATCAGTGAGATTTGTCTGCCAGGTGCTTCTGTTAGTTGACTGCCTTCAGGCCAGTTCCCACTTGTCGTATGGAAAAAATCGTGTCGTGTGTAGTGGTCGTGTGTAGGGAACACTCTCATTTAAATGGCATTACGTGTATAGGATATTCGGGAAAAAATCGCATGAAACTTCGCAAAAAGGGCAATAAATGAAAATCATCAAACTGAGATATTTAACTTTAAAGTTTTCAATTTTTCATCAAAATCCTTACAAAAAACGCTGTAACTTATTGCTGTAACTCATCGAAAAAAAAAATGTTATCACTGCAGTTCAAACGCTGGAAGATAGAGCGCACCACGTTCTATTCAAAAAACCGTTTTACGCAAAAAGGGCAAAAAATCCATATTTCCCTTTTTGCA